>NW_019725504.1:0-9902 GCF_002891405.2 Cryptotermes secundus | reverse complement strand
CTGTTTTTCAAAAGAAGCATGTTTTTACCTGTCACAGGTGTGACAACTATATAAAAGGTATATAAAAATACGCGCACATTCAAATGCAATGTTGTATCAAAATTTCGAAGCAATCGGTGAAGAACTTTCGGAGATTTAGGATCCTGAACAAACGAACGATTACATATTTATTTATATTTATATCAAACATGGAAAATGTGAGGACTGAAAACTGATGGTTTGGAAGGGAGCAAAAGTGAAGGTAAATACAAACAAACAAACAAACAAACTCTGTGACTTGAGTCTGCAAGCAAACTATACCGACCGAGTGACTGCTGCTTGTTAGCAAAGTTAGTGCCAACTTCAGGGGATAGAGGGTGCTGTGTGGTCAGTGCAATGAATCTCCTTGGCCATTAATTTCGGTTTTCTAGAACGGAGCCACTATTTCCTTGAAATAGCTCCACATTTATCATCACGAGGCTGAGTGGACCCGTTCCAGACCCACTACTTCTCAGAAAATCTTCTAGAGCCACGAATCCAACCTGCACCTCTGGATCCGTAGGCAGGATCTTTGACCACCAGACCACAGCGGAGGTCCAAAGATAAATATAGGATCTGCAAAATTCATTCTGACCAAAGTTCTGAATGAACATGCAAATCAAACTGCCAAAATGACACCCAAAAATCACAGTAGACAGCAAAATATGAGAAAAGAAACATGCTCTGTTTTTAAGCAAGATGGTTGCGCAAAGGGATGGAAAAGCCCACAGGTTTCTTTGCGCTTTAAGTAACTTCAAGTGGCAGCGACAATGGTTAAGTGTCGGGTGTTTTAGTATGATCCAGAAACAGAAGACCAGTAAGACACAGGAGAGAACTGTATGCACACCAGGCATGCCCAAGCAATCAGTGAAAATCGATGATTACATACCACTTTGGCTGCAATTTTCCAGGTATAACTCAATTTATCAAGTAATTTGCATAGTTTTTCAATTGTTTCCATATAGTCTGTACATATACAAAAGCATGTCATGCATTGCACCAGGATTTGGAAAGTATTCTGTGAAAAAAACACACTGACTTCAACTCATTTTTTTAAAAAAATTATTAGATTCAGAGCTTTCTTCGCACTACATACCTGATTGGAAGTCCATGTAGATGGCTGAGTAGCATGGAGCTGTGAATCCAGTACCACATCATTAAGGTGCGCTGGCTATGAAAATGACAATGTCCCCTCTTCTTCCTGCATAGCTGCAGCAACACTCTCAACTGGTACACAGGGCTGCTCTAACCTTGGTTCTGGCCGAGATCTACTCAGTCTGGCCACTGAGTCATCCAAAGTCCAGCCATTATGTGCTGCGCCAGGGGGAGAGAATGTAGATACTTCACTCCCACAGCAAAAGCGCTTGTTATGCTGCTCATCTCTTGGCGATCCTGAAACACAATTCTCTCAATGAAGTATTTTAAATATTAAAATTTTCCAGTTACTTGTGACACAGAATGACTGGAGAGAGTTATGTGAGAGGACAGAAGCTGTAAAATTTTAACATACTAATTGTTTCCCTCTAATATTTTTAAAAAACTACATCACTACTATGACCGCCTCTGTGGTCTAGTGGTCAGAAGTTCCTGCCTACAGGTCCAGAGGTCCAGATTTGATTCCCGGCACTGCCAGATTTTCTGAGAAATAGTGGGTCTGAAATGGGATCCACTCTGACTCGTGAGGATAAATGAGGAGCTATTTCATGACAACAGTGGCTCCAGTATAAAGAACCGAGATTAATGGCCGTGGTGATCTGTGGCACTGACCATGCGACACAGTCTATTGGCTAAAGTTGGCACTAACATTGCAGACAAGCGGCGGTCGCTAGGTCGGTATACTTTGCATGCATACTAAAATCACGGAATTTTTTCTATACATCACTCCTACAGGTTTATCAGAAATGTACATAGGGCTCAGACAGAAGTCTCACTGGTCCACCCCTCCACACCTCCCTTTAACAGTTATACTTCCCTATCCACTTTACACCAATGTTGGTACTGATATAGTTCAGGTGCATTCCTACAGTTACTCTCTGTTTAAGACACAGATATAAACATGAAATTATGACCTTTATGAAGAAATTTTAAAACTGCATATATTTTGCTAGAATAAAAGTGGGAACACAAGAATGACTTCGTTGAGCATTATGTTTTAAAGCAATACCTCACCATCATGTTGCAAACATGCAGTGTTATGTGGAAGACATTAGAGTATGTGCATAGCTGCTAGTAAACCTATATACACAACAGATTATGTGATAGGAACCTTTCAATGCAAGTTATGCCTTAAGCCACCTCACAGGCTCCACAGCTTACAGTGACAAATGAAACAATGAGGCAAATAACATCGCAGTGCTGCTTCATGTATGCCATCACAGGAACACACATGCTTAAAAAAAATAATATCTTCCCTTCTGCAACATTCTCGTGTGTTTAGGCTACTGAATATTTCTTCTTCAAGCCACGAGTTATTTCTCAAAGATCCTGTGTTTGAGGGGAACAGTACATTCTTCTGGGTTAATCACAAGTTGTTCTGAGAAAGCCCAATGTTTCAGAGGAATGACTTACAAGTCTGTGTCCTATGTCCTATACAAGGTTCTAATATTTTTCAGTTTCAAAATATTAATTCTGTCTCTCATATATTTTCTCAGTCTTTCCTATTTTTATACTGAAAACCAATTACACAAATTCATCCAAGGAGACAACAGATTACACAATACACAATCATCAAGAATATTTCATAATAAAAATAAACATTTTACTGAGAATGCAGCCTCTCACACAGCAAGGTATCTTTGTTACCAACATGAAAAGAACAGTACAAATTCTGCTACATTAAAAACACTGAAATAAATATGGTTCTACAATAGCTGAACACTCTGGTTCACTGTATTCAAATTAACAGCATAAGCAGATACAACTCTTCTAAAAATTATTCACAATGAGCCAAAAGCAAATGGCCAGCTCGCTTTGTCTTAACATACCTTACGTTTCCCTCCACGTGGTAACTCTATCTTATTGTACAGTGGTAAGGACTCAACTCCAGGCCACACCCCTCGATTGACAGAGACAAAGAGATCTGTAATCAATTTCAGCTGGCCATGCTCCGTATTCCCATCCTGCAAGGGAATACGGAGCAGGGTCAGCTGTAATCAATTTCAGCTGACTCTGCTCCGTATTCCCTTGCAGGATGGGAAATTTTGTTCACATCTCTGTCATAATGCAGCCAACACCCCATATATCAACTGCTGGCCCACAGTTGCGTTCACCTAGCAACAATTCTGGTGGTCGATACCACAAAGTTATGACTCAATTGGTATACCTGAAAAATAAACACACAACTTTATATTAAACACTACAGTGTACTACAATTCTCAAGACTAAGCATATAACTTGGTGTTTTATGGATCATCATCTGCCAGGTTCTCTGCAGACAGTGTGCCAGGAAAGGAGTGTGTGAGATTTTACGTTCTCACAGAGGTGAATATGAAAACTGTAATGTTCTGGGATGTGACACTTCTCTGCAACACTAGCCCTCTCATATCAATTTAATTTGCTTATTTTCACTCTATAATGAGGTATGGAAACATCTGCTGAGGTAATTCACCTAACAGCAAGATATGTTTACATTACAAAATAAAATTGTCAGAAACACGGCAGATCTCAAACCTAGAAATTCATGTAGACATCTATTTAAGAGATAGGAGATCTTATTCCTTCAATGTGAAAACATAACTGTCATTAATGAACTCCAACTTAAATAACAAGAACTTTTTCAGACTAATTCAACTGTACACAGCATTTACACAAGGAATGAGCACCTTCTTCACAGACCAAATGCCAACTTCTTGTGTTTTCAGAAAAGCGCATACCATGTTGGCATCAACATTTTCAACCATGTGTTCTTAATAAACCATCGTATGGTGCACTTCTGACCAGCTTTAAAGAATTAAAAAGTAAAAATAATGTATCTGTAATATTTAGCATCTCTCAAATTATTGTAATATAAAATGTCAGAGGCTACAACTGTGTGAAGCACAGAAAAGAATGGATTCAAAAGGAAGTTCAGAACTTACCGATTACACTGGCTGGCAGTAAATGGCCTCGCCAAACCAAAATCTGCTAGTTTCAATATTCCAGCTTTTGTCAGAATTATATTGGCCGGCTTCATATCTCAATGCATGATCTAAAAAAATATCATGGAGGGAAAACAATTAATAACTTTCTTCTAATTAAATAGGATGCAACAGTTCACGATATAAGTAGGCCCTCATTATATCACGTATTATGATATACCACAATGTTGATCATGTCCCCCAGTATGATTGATTACACATGATTTATGAAATATTTTAGTTACAGTATGAGATATATGTTTCAGGTTTCTCTTACCTTGGAATCATTTTCTTCAAACAGAAAAATTTAACAAGCACCTCTTTCACCTTCTTGATCACAGATAGTCCAAAATCTTGCAGACCTGCCAAGAAGTCACTAAAACTACCACACTCTACTAACAATCATTAAGTAGTGACTAATGCTATAGTAATGACAACCAAAAGAGACAATTATACAATCAGGGAAAAATTTTAAATCATCAAAAGGTGTTAAGAATGGCAAATTAATACCAGCTTTATCCACAAGTGTGACATTCCAGAAGGAATATGTGGTTGGGTGAAAACATAAGATGAATGGCATTCATATGTAGAGTTCAAAGATGAAGCAGGGCTGCAAAGGAGAACACTTAGACTTGTGAAAACAGTTATGTAGATGCGTTTCTGTACAAGTGCTTCCTACAGAAGCATAGTGAAAGAGTGCCAGAGATGCCAGAACTTAAAGCACAAACCAAATTATGTGTGAGGAAACTTAATTTGGAACAGTATTCTAAAACAGAGTGGCTACCAGTTGCCATAATATAGGAAAATTGTTTTGTTGGCCATGCCTGTTGTTTCTCAATGAAAAAAATGTATGAAACAAGACTGGGTTTGGTGATATCAACAGCCTTCATAAAGCATTGAAACGACATGAGAACTCTCAGACTGACATTATTTCAACAATGCAACTTATTATGTTCGGGAAATCTTGAATTGACTGTCAACTTGACAATCAAAAGCGCCTGATGATACTACAGTAGATTGAAAATGTGAAAGAAAATAGAGAAATAATGCTTGATTGATATCACCTGCTATTTACGAAAGTGGCAACTTGGCCTCCGTGGTCATGACGGAAGCGTGGATTCTATCGATCGAGGTAATTATGTGGAATTAGTTAACTTGTTGAGGGAATATGATTATAAACTCAATGTTCACCTTGCGAACAGTTTATCGAACAGAATACAAACTGACCTTATTGACTCAATAAGTGACATAAATTTTGGTGAGTTGATTGCTATCAGTTCGTTTATTAGATACCACGGCTTCCCTTACCAAAAATGGTACCGCATGCCACTGGTTCCGAGGACCTGGAAAAGATAGTAACAAATTACATATACAAGGCAAGAAAACACATAAGCCTGTCCTTCCTCGCTAAACAAGGAAAGTAGGGATAGAAGAAAAAAATACAATGGCACAAATTGTTGGTTAATATTGTGCAAAATAAAAAAAAAACAGAACCAAAAAATCATATCCTCCCATCTACGTCTAGGTCTTCCTAGTGGGCTCTTTCCTTCTGGCTTCCTACCAAAATCTTACAGGCATACAGGCATTCATCTTTACCCATGCATGCTACAGGACATGTCCAACTCATCCTCCTTGACTTGATCATTTCACTTATACTTGGCAAAGAGTACAACTTATGAAGCGCCACATTATGCAACTTTCTGAAACTCCTAACATTTCATCCCTATTCAGTCCAAATATTCTCATCACCACCCTGTACTCAAACACCCTCAGGTAAGATTACAAGTAAAAAATAAAGAGTAATTATTTTTTCCCTTCTTAATACTGATGATTTATGGATATATGGAAATGAGCAGAAAAAACAGGTTTACTGTTCTACTATTCTTACTGAAGGAACAATATAATAACTTCTCCATGTGGCCAACATCTTTCCTGAGGCAAGTTCTTGGACTCTTTTATAAGAGATCTAGTTGCTAAATGAATCACAGCACCATCATTTCTTATGTGCACTGCGGCACTGAAGTGGTGGCCCGTTGGCTATTCTCAGGTGTGATATTCAACAATTGGTTATGATAAATGTCACTTGCATTCTGATTCTCTTGTGTCAAATTCACAGAGCTCTGAGATTCTAACCTTACTGTCTATACATACCTTATTACTATGAACGTAGCACAAGCCGTGTAGTAACTGGAGCATCAGGTTTTTTCTCTCTCCCACAGTAATCGTCACATTACCATTCGACAACAGGCCAGCTAAATCATGATCGTAGAATTCTAAGACCAGATAGAAGCCGGTCTCATACATGTACTGAGTACCTGCAAAAGATAATAACAAATTACATATGCAAGGCATGAGGACACACAAGCCTATCCTTCATCGTTACACAAGGAAAGTAGGGCTGTATGAAAAGAATACAATGGCACAAAATGTTGACAGATTAATATTTTGTTCAAAATAAGAAAAAACAGAACAAACTGTACACATTACTTTCTCCAGTTTTAGTTTAAAGAATAAAGTATACACAAACCTCTGGATCTGCATACTTCTATCAGGTTGACCACATTGTCATGCTTCAGATGATGCAAAATGTCAATTTCCCGCAAGGTCCTGATGGGGAGCTGCAACATATATGAGGGGCGTTCAAGTTCTAAGGTCTCAGAATTTTTTTCTCAGGACTGGGAGCAGATAGACACATGCGGTTTTGTTTAAAATACGTGTGCACTCTTTGTGAATGCGTGACAGAGATGGCAGAACTCTACGGCACACAGAACTCTAGTGGTAGCCGCGAGTGTGAGGAGTGTTTTTGATACTTAAAATGGCGACGTTTTCGTTACAAGAACAGCGAGTAATCATTCGTTTTCTCCACTTGCGTGGTGCGACACCCATTGAAATTCATCGCCAGTTGAGTGAGACATGTGGTGATGGTGTCATGAATGTGAAAAATGTGTGTTCGTGGGTGCGACAGTTCAAAGAAGGCCGAACGTCGTGTGACAACGAACCAAAACAATCTCAGCCTCACACCAGCCGGTCTGACAACATGGTCGAGTGAGTTGAGAAAGTTGTTTTGGAGGATCGCCGATTGAGTGTAGAGAACATCGCCCCCAAAGTTGGCATTTCCGTGGGATCTGTGCACAAAATCCTGCATGAAGACCTGCGAATGCGGAAAGTGTCCTCCAGGTGGGTTCCACGAATTTTGGCGGATGACCACAAGGCTGCACGCATGGCAATGATGAAGGCATGAATGGGACTTTCTTTTCATCAACTGTGACAATGGATGAGACATGGATGCCGTTTTTCAATCCGCTATTGCNATATATATATATAAATTTCTGTAATAATTCCTGCCAAACACAACAATTCACCAAATAACTCACTCACACTCTACTGTGTACAACCGAGATTTTACAAAATAAAATGGAAAAATTTGATGTACGTACTTCTGTCACTTTTCAAATCACCATCATACACACCGATTATATAGTGTATTCCAAAATCCAAAACAAACATCTACACCTTACTAAGAGTCTTAAAATATTAAAACAAAGTATTAAAAAACCTGACTTATTATTACTATTGTCACTATAGCTCTTTGTGGGTCTTGGCCTGCTCTACAAACAAACCTTGGTTTTCCAGTTAAATACATCCAAGTTCCTCAAATCCTTCTCCACACCATCCATCCATCTCATTCCTCATTCCTGATCTACTTTTCTGCCTTCTCCCTTCCTGTTTTACAAGCACTCTTTGTTTTTATAATTTCTCCATTTTCTCTCCTTAGTAATATCTGCTCTGTAGTCAGAGAGGACACCTGTAAGCAACCTAACTGAACCTGGTCTAAATGGCAACAGTACATTCCCAGTAAAAAACCATGTATCCTTAGACCTTTCCACATTACAGTGTTGTCTTAGATTGGTCTGGCCAGCTGTTTCTTGAGCTTTCTTAACAAGTGATTTTTACAGTGCAGGGTTGTTAACCCTGCACCCATTCCCCAGAAATCCTAAAGGACACATGTTTTCTGTTGAGTTTATCTACCCAATTTTGGGGCTTCAGGAACTCGCTCTTTCACCCTTGCATGACTTAGCGTCACCCAGGAGTCATGACGAGGACATGCATGCACTGGACTGAGTACAAATTAATGGCATTTCTCAAGTTTTAATGATAGTTATCTGCCAGCAGAACGAGTGCCCTTGAGGTCACACACTACACCCTTCATTTCTAACAAAAATGTTTCACTGTAAACTTGTACTTACTTTTTCGTATCCAGACTGCATTAAAACTTTCTTCATAGCCACAAATTTATTGCCTGCCTTGGTACACCTCACTGAAAAGAGAAATTATATATGTAAGATTTGAGAAATTATATAGTTAGTAACTTACTGGAAAGATGGCATATGTAAACTGTTACATTTATTCATAATTTTCCCACCAGTAATGCTGAAAAACAAGAATTACCGCTTCTTCTTTAAGTGGACAACAGCAACAGCTGAGCCATTAAATCTAGGCATGTAAATTATGCTTCAGTATGATATCAATATACATACCTAAGAACGCCATGAAAATGTTTATGCTCAAACAAAGCCAACATTTTGCTCTCCTTCTTCTTCTTCTTTTATTTCTTTAGGGGCAGGGATACAGTTTGTGTGCCTTAGACCATCCCCACACAGCAACAGCCGAATACCATACACAAATCATTCATAAATTTCCCTATTAACACCAAAAACTTGTGATATGCACCTGTTCTCTACACTGTAGTCTATATACCAGAAGAACCACTGACACCAAAAGAAGAGCTACTCTTTTAGTTACTTTCTTCCCCCCCCCCTTTTCTAAGTGGATTATCTAACAACACTTTCCATTAATACAGAAGACCTCTGAAGATCAGACTCATAATGCAAACTGAACAGTCAAAAAAAACCATCATTACAGAAGTCTGACACTTCAACAGGCCTAACAGTTAAAACCACTGTCATGGAAAGTGTCAAAGCATTTCTACAGATGAGATTAGAAAGAACTATGTTCTAGTAACTAAAGACACAAACAAGCATAGCCAAAAATGGACTTTCTAAAGCAAACTCCCCCTATACAAAACAGTACTCAAACCCATACGGACATGTGCAATTCAGCTACAGGGGGCAGCCACCAATTCCAACAGTGAAATCCTCCTGCGCTTTCAATTCAAGACTAACACAAAATGGATACAATTCAGTAATCAAACTCAGACAGATGCAAAGGACATTCAAGGTCATATGCAAGAGGGGCAGACAAATGTGGCTCTGAAATTAAATTTTATAACTTGAAGAATGAATACTTTAGGAAGATAAGTTTTCAACATCACAAAAAATTCATGTATAAGAAAAACAAGAAAATACAATTAATAAAATTTCATTTATTAAAAAAAAGTACAACTATTCAATAACAATAACTGCTCTAACAATCAATTTAGTTTCATATAATAAATAATTAAATACATTAACGTTATACAAGTACAGTGTGTTCAGTTAAGGACGTAACATTGCAACACCTCTGATAGGGCCCAACATTACTCAAAGATTGCTACTGTAACTGCTGATAGCAGAATGAGTCATTAGCGCTGATAAATGTGCACCCTTACAGTTACAGCAGCAATCTGTGAGGAATATTGGGCCTGGTCAACGGTGTTGCGAAGTATCCTCCTTGACTGAACACCCCGTATAAGCTCTAACAATAACCTTCATTTTTATATTACATGAGATAAAAAGATATGGTGTATGAATCTAATTTAGGAGGATTATG
>NW_019725503.1:224-584 GCF_002891405.2 Cryptotermes secundus | reverse complement strand
CTTTCTTGCTTTTCTTTCCTTGCTTGCTTTGCTTGCTTTTTGTTTATTGTCTGATTCGTTGCTTTGCGTTCCGTGCTTGCTTTGTTTTGCTTGCTTGCTTGCTTTGCATTTCTTGCTTTGCTTCCTTTGCTTTCTTGCTTGCGTTGCGTTGCTTGCTTGCTGGTTTACTTAGCTTGCTAGCTTGCTTTGCGGTTTTTCCTTGCTTGCTGACTTTGCGTTTGCTTGCTTGCATTGTGTTGCTTCCTTGTTTGCTTGTGTGCGTTGCTTGCTTTCTTGCTTGACTGCTTTCTAGTTTTGCGTAATTTTCTTGTTTTTGCTTGCTAATTTGCTTGCTTTCGTTGTTTGCTTTCTTTTCGTTGC
>NW_019725503.1:0-115 GCF_002891405.2 Cryptotermes secundus | reverse complement strand
ATTGCTTCCTTGCTATGCGTTTCTTGCTTGCTAGCTTTGCGTTGTAGCTTGCTAATTTTGAGTTGCTAACTTTGCGTTTCCTAGATTGCTAGCTTTGCGTTGCTAGCTTTCTATC
>NW_019725502.1:0-940 GCF_002891405.2 Cryptotermes secundus | reverse complement strand
CTCGGAAACAAAAAGAAGTTGGCCGGCGCTAGGTCGGGGCTGTAGAGTGGCTGCGTCAGCGTTGCCATGTGGTGCTTCGCCAGGAACTCACGGACGAGCAGAGACGTGTGGGTGGGCGCGTTGTCATGATGCAGCCGCCAGTTAGCGGCGATGTTTGTTCGCACGCGGATGACCTTTTCCTTAATCTTTCTAGAACATCCACTTAGTAGGGAGCGTTGACGGTCTGTCCTTGGGGTAAAAGCTTTTTGTGGATCACACCCTTGTCGCCGAAAAAGACGATGAGCATCGTTTCCACGTAGAGTTGCTCATCTCCTTAAACTTCTTCACCCACCTTGTAACTTGCACATACGATAGATATGATAGAGCAGACTGCCCGTAGGCTTGCTTAAGCAGTTTGTGAGTTTCGGCAACTTTTTTTGAGCTTTGTGTAGAACTTGACGGCCCAACGTTGTTCGAAAAGTATCAGCCATCGCGCGCCGTGACGTGGTCAAAAAACACAGGTGCACTAAATCAGCGATACTGACACTTCAGATGCACGAGCAGACTGACCTTGGGCGCGCTGTGAAGCTAAAGGCCTCCCCCCGTAACACAACCGGTCTCAGCGCGCTCCGACCAGTAGGAGCGCGGGCAAGAAATATATTTCATGACTTTTGGGACACACCTTGTATTCAATATGTGAAGGGTGTATCTGATAAGTCTAAACGGTTAGGTAATCGGTATAATATTAGGACCATCTTCCGTACGAAACACATTCTTAGGAAATCTCTTATGAAAACCAGACCGAAAAGAGATCCGCAACAGAAGTCACACTGCGTCTCTTACATTCCTTGTGAATGGGGCAGAAGCTACATTGGCGAAACAGGCAGACCTCTGGCCGTGCAGCTCTGGGAACATGGGCATAACCTCAAAGAAGGTCTTCTAGAAAAATCTAAACTGGCTC
>NW_019725501.1:0-330 GCF_002891405.2 Cryptotermes secundus | reverse complement strand
TGTGACGTCACCGCTGTTGATTAGCATTGCATAGTTACCAGGTTAAGGGGNGATTACTCGCCTATTACGCGAGCGTTACGTTACCGCTGAGGGGTGGGAGGGGAGCGCTGACTCACCCGCCGCGTCACTGCTGCTGTGGGGGGGGCTCGGCTTTGCGCAACATGTCACAATATTAATAATTCTGATCAATTCCATTCAAAATTAAATCCCGCACATTATCAACATTCTTAGGCATCATTCATACAGTATATTCATATGGATGACTGGCCGGTTAAAGCAGCACAGACGGAAATTGTTACAGAAATTCTACATACGATTCTGCATTAATCT
>NW_019725500.1:0-393 GCF_002891405.2 Cryptotermes secundus | reverse complement strand
CTCTGAATTAATATAACCTAAAATATAAATTAAGTCTGGGGTAGAGGCCGAGAAAGCGGCGCGCGACTTTGCAGCATTTATATTGCTTTGGCATATAGGTTGTCCACAAGAAAAGTTACACTTTCGGACATAAAAAACGATCTTCCTGGTCTAGGTCCCCTGTTAAAACATAAGCAGAGGCTACGAAAATTGTGACAAGAAACAAGGGATCTAGCGTGTAAGACGGCACTAAATTGAGTCACAAAATCAATCAGGCTAATTACCCGAAAAAAGGCACTTGAACGGTTTGAAACAAAAATACGTATGCTGAAGTCACACATCAGGGTATATGGCCAATTGTAAAATCCCTCCTAAAGAGGGACGGACCAAGGGCACCATCTGCTATTCAAGGTT
>NW_019725499.1:2550-10129 GCF_002891405.2 Cryptotermes secundus | reverse complement strand
GCAGAGTAGCAACGGGTATTTAAACGAGCACCAGCAGAGGGCATTTAAATAAACTCCGGCCACCTCAAGCTTACCACTATTTCCAAGTCCGGCATTTAAAGAACTGAACTCAGTTGTGTGATATAGCCGGGGAGCGGGCCGCATAGGAAAACTACTTCCAACATTACTTCCAATGTTGAGCGCAGTCTGCTGCCTCACAACGGCTGTTGTATTGGTGTTTTGCGGTCATTGCCTAGCAACAGTCTAGATGCAACAATAATTTTCATGCTACCTGCAAGCACACTTCAGTATCTCATCCTCAAACCAAGATTTTCTGTATGGTAGGGTCTAGAATACTGACCTTACAGAATTAATCAACCGAGAGTCTGCATGGTAGACCCTGACTAGGCAGGCACTACTGCATGGGGAAGGCACTGATGATGGCTTAGAAGCCAAAAACATCATGATAAACTAACAAACTACAGAATAATTGCTGATAGTGTTGAATTATATTTAAGAATTAAATTAAAACTGACCATTTAATGTATGGGAACACTTTTCTAACACCTTAAGAAATTTTGCAGGACACAAGATACGAATGAATATTATGAAGATAAAATGTTCATAAATGAATTTTGATACGAAACAAACACCCTGATGAAATTCAGCTGTCTGCCATATTGCTGTCTAAGCAAACACAAAATACTTTGCATATTACAGATTTTTCCATGCAAAAATTTCTAATCTGTCTCCCACTCAACTCACCACTCACAAAATTCATTATGCTTCTCATACATGTATCACTGTCAATCCAATTATTTTCATTTCTACACATCTCAGAACAAGATATCCGATTGTGAACAGTTCAGGACATGATTGTCCAGTATTTATTACAGTTCAAAATATATGGAGTAGGAAAGCTGCACCCTTCATCACACTACACATGGCTAGTTCCTCCAACTCTTGTGTACATTTCCACAGAGCGTATTACATGCCATTAACTCCGATACTTCGAAAAAAGCTCTTTACAAGCCGAGACAGGTCACCTGGATTCTAAGACTGTACTCTTGTCAAAAGGAAAGGCATTTTGGAGGAATATGTGGCCTCTGTTTTCTGAGAAGAACTCCTTACAGTATCTTTACACGTCTTGTGTAATGTACTTCAAAGCATCTGCCTGTTACATTTTTTACTGCATGTCTTGCCTTTCCTCAATCTGTTTTACACATGACACAGGTCACACACCCCATTTTCATTCCTGTCACTAATATAAGGCTATTCATTCAACCTCCAAACACATTTGCCACTTGATGGCCTGCCTCAGTTAACCTTTGCCATTCTTCCAACAGCAGTCTTCCTTTCAAGCACTGGGGATTTTACATCACTTTTCTTAAACCTAACTTAAAAGTCTCTTACTGCAACGTTCCTGGAGCAACACATATGCACAAGAAGCTTGAACTCGCTTCTGGAAGCCACACCCTTTCCTGCATCACCTCTTCACTGTCCTCTTAAACAGATACGAGTGAGCTTAGTAGTCACCACTGTAGACGCTTCCAGGATGTTTAGCGTAATCAGAGGTCTTTGGATTGACTATTGCTGGTTTGTTTGAATATTTAGAGGGCTTTTTGTATGAAAAATAATGAGAACTGCACCAAAATGTTGGTCCTGCCATGCCATGGCAAATTTCTCATTGTCCCTTAATGAAATCACTTCCCTTTCCTCCTTTTTCATCAGTTCCTTTTTGATGTTCAGGTATATACTTTCTGGATGTCATTACTGGGCCTTTTGTTACCGTGTCCATGCTCAGTAGCTCATGAGCTAACAGGAGACTTCCAGCGCCTGGTGCTGATAACACATCTGGCAGGTTGGATGGTGTGGCCTTTGACGAGATCTCAACCCCACTCTTTCACTGCTCTTGTAAGTCTCACACTTCCAATAGGATATAGCGTATAGCACTGCAGACCGGTGGTTACATTTAAACGATTTCTTATGATAAGAAGAATCCTGGGTGTTAAAGTAACAGTGTCTACTTTCATCTTGCAGATTTCTGGTGCAATGAATCTTGTGCTGCTAAGGGTATATTCAAATAGTAACACTTCATAACAAACAAAAAACAAGTAATGTCACATGTGACTTCTAATAGCAATATATGTTGGGGAAATTTGACACATTTCAGAACCTAAATCACAATAATTACAAAGCATTATTTTAAATTTGATGTAGCAATTAATTAGGTGATTCCATGCATTAACCTTGTAATGTCAGAAAAAAAACAAACCTGCTTTTACAAGGATACATGTTTATTGTACATATAATGCAGGTATTTCAAATTCTCATAACTCAAAACAATGTCTTGTTGAATATTAGGACCAAAATATACTTTCTGCACAATATAAAACTTTACTCACCGCATTTCTTCCCCTTTCTCTGATTCATGTGTACACCTATAAACTCACACAACAGGACAGCTGCTATATGTCATATCAGGATATAAACTCAACGAGTTTAACACTGAGGCACAGCTATGTGCAATATGATAATCATTTGAGCAATTTAAATAACAGATCCCAATGAGCCTTGTGTTTATCTCCTTGGTGCTTCGCATTTATTTCTCCCAATCTTTACTTTTGAAATCAAAGTTTTGTTGAGATGTGTGGGCATAATTTTGTAAGATCATATATCAGAAAATTGCTTCCTTGTTATTAGACAATTCTGGTGAGTGTTCAGATACTTGTGAAGACGTGTTCTTGATATCTGGAATACAAGTCCAATAAATATTTTGCAGTGTGAACAACAGAAAGACACATTTTCCAGGCTCATTCCTTGACAATTTAAATGTCACTGGCATTTGAAAATGATCTATTGCAATCTTTAACGTCTCTGTCATAACATCAGATTATCTCTTGTCTTTCCTAAACTTACAGATCTATCCTGAGACATTCTTGTAACATGGAAAGGTTTCCACACCCACACTGTATCCAATGGTTTGTAACAGCCTTCTAGAACATGCATTACTTATAAACAAGTACGTCTTCTACTTAATACATTGTACAATATCTGATGTGAAATCTCCGAATCCTTGTTTCCAACAGTGTATTAACCAGACTGGGAGAAATGAAGGCTCATAAACACAGCTGTTGATTAAAAGCAAGGTCTTGTTCTCAGAATCGCTAGATTTTTCACTTGTTTTACTTACCACACTGTATAAAACCTGATGTGATATCGAATTCATGTTCCAAATATTGCATTAACATAACTGGAAGGATCGAAGGCTCATCCACACTGATGTTGCCTGTTAAGAATAAGAGGTCACACCAACCATAATGACAACTTACAATTACTTCTACATAAACTACATACATCATTGTACTCCAATGTGCATTACCTGAGGCAAAATCTCTGAATTCATGCTTCCAACACTGTGTTAACCTGACTGGGAGAAATGAAGTCTCATTAACACTGATGTTGCCTGTAAGAATAAGAGGTCACATCAATCATAATGACAGCTCACAATGTCTTGTTCTACATACAACATTGTACATTACCTGACGTGAAATCACTGGATTTATTTTTCAAGGATTGTATTACCCCGAGTGGGAGAATTGTAGGTTCATCAACACTGGGGTTGCCTCTAAAAGAAAAAGATCATACCACCATTAATGTAATTGACCACTGTACACTCCTTGATATGAAATCTCTAACTTCTTTGTTACAACACAGGAATATGCTGACTAGCTGCAATTCAGTTATGAAATAATCTTTTCATGCAAATAAGTTGTACCTACATTCCTGAAAGCTTATAGTGATTTTTTTGAACTGACCACACTGTACACTACCTGAATTGGAAATTTCTGAATGTTTTTTTTAATATTATATTTTATCCTGTGTAGCAGCAATGAAGACTCATTAACACAGTTGTTCCCTGTAAAATAAGAAGTGGTATCAGCTTTATGACAGCTCATAAGGATGGATGCCTTATCTGACCTCACTGTATACTACCTGATATTAAAACGCAGATTTCAGGTTTCCAAAATAATATTAAACTGAGTGGTATCAATTAAGTCTCATAAACACCATTGTTACCTCAAATAATGAGTGATAAGAACATTATTGGCAATTCAAAAAGATGACTTATTCAGCTCATCACACTGTACAGTACGTGATGTGAAATCTGTGACTTATGTTTCCATTGTTGCATTAACCTGAAAAGCAGCAATTAAGACTCAACATAGTTGTTCCCGGTAAAATAGGACATGTTATCATCATCAATGACAGCTCATAAAGTTGGATTCCTTCAGTTGACAATACTGTACCTGATGTGGCATCTCTGAAATCATGTTTCCAATAGGGTTTTAACCAGATTTGTTGCAACGTTTGCTCATCAGCACTGTACTTGCCTGAAAGAAAAGAGGTCATACCAACATTAATCCTAACTTAAAAAGGACTTGTTCAACAGACACTGTACTGAAGTGATATCTGTCAAATAATGTTTCCATCATAGGACTAATCTGACCACAAGCAATCAAAGCTCATCAACACAGATTTCCATCGCAAATAAGCAGTGGTACCGACAGTAATGAGAGCTCACAGAGAAGGATGTCTTCAGTACATCCCAATTTACACTACATAATCTGAAGTCTCTTAATTTCTGTTTTATCATAGTCTTAGCCTGACTGGGAGCAATGACAGCTCATCAACATATGTTTGCTGTGGCATGAGAGGTAGTAAGAAAGTAAAGCTGTCCCCTGTGCTTAAATAAACACTATGCCATGAAGTCATATGAAGGAGTGGATATATGGATCCACAGTGCAGTCGGTATAGTGACTGGCTATAGGCTGGATGACCGAGTGGTTGGGAGTTTGAGTCCTGATAAGGTCAAGAATTTTCTCCTCTCCATGTCATCCACACTGGCTCTGAGGGCCACCCAGCCTCCTATTCAATGGGTACTGGGGGTCTTTCTCCGGTGGTAAAGTGGCATGGGTATGAAGCTGAGCACTCATCTTCAGCTGGTGATGAGGCCAGGGAAATATGGATCTACAATAAGAGGTAGTACTATCATTGACAGCTCACAAAGATTGCTTAGTTCAAGTGACCAATTTGTACACTACCTGATAAGAAACCTCAGAATACGTTTCCAACATATCGTCACAATTTAGGGGTGTGACTATAGACGGGGTATGGATTGGATGAATTGGATTTATTGACTACTTCTATACACCACTCGGAACAACAATTTGCATTTCACTGACACACACACACACACACACACAAAGACTACTGTCCTCAGTGTATTACAATATCCACTAGCCGTTTCCTGGCAACAGATTTAATACAGAGGATATTTTCCGTTTCTGTTGCCCGCTGGTTAACACTCCACACCTGAACTCATAGCGCCATCATCTCACCCTCACTTGCAGAGCCCAACTCTCGACTAACTGCTCAATGGATCTCCGGAACTGAATTAACTTTTCTTTATTAACTACTTGGCACGGACCGAATGCAAAACGCCGTTTTCAACAATACCCCTAATGTGGGCGTGTTTACCGATCCGGTGCTTGGAAATGGATTTCATGACACTGTTTTCCTATTGTTGCGTGCAGGTTATGTTGCGGGGGTTACCTAACATTACCTTTGATTCCTATCAATTTCGGTATGGCACGTGTTTTCACAAAAATATTATAAATGAAATTTCGCAGTTACATTTGGTAAAGGTTTTTAATATAATGGAAACAGGGCCAGTTTTTTCTTTTTTTCATTTCCGATCTTTCAGTGCAGAAGTGTCAGCATCAAAGAATACTAAGATTCGTGCTTATTTATTTCACTTTGCTTTGGAATTTGCCATTACGAAGTTCAAGGAAAAATAGGAGAAGATTCAATTCGAATGGGGCACAAGAGTTTCTGGTCTATGCTGATGTTAATCTACTAGAGGAACAAATGTTTTTATAAAAGATCCAAGAGCCCTATAGACGCAAGCATGTTTTTACGTAAGAAAATAAAAAAGAAACTAAGTATATGCTTATACTATATTATACAGGGTGATTCAGAAAGATGGACACAATTTCAATTGGCTATATTTCCTGAACTACATATTGCATTTGAATTCTGTAAAGTACATTTGAAAGAGGATGCTGTAAAGTTTCTAATATTACCGCTAGAGCACTCCAGCACCGCGTCAGTTGTAAGCGAGATGGCTACTATGCAACACAAGAATTTTTTGCATTCGTGAGTTCAGTAAAGGTGAGTGTGCGACTGCGGTGCAGCCTGCATTTCATCGTAAGTTTAACATCCAACCTCCAACGAGGAAGAGCATTTATCGTTGGAATAACCAATTTGATGAAACTGGCTCTCTGTGTAAGGATAAAAGCCCGGGCCGATCGCGTGTATCGGAGAACGTGGGATAAATTCAGCTACCGTCTTGATGTTATCCGTGCAGCCGGAGAGGGGCACATTGAACATCTATTAATTTCCGTATATGTATAATCAAATGTACTTTACAGAATTCAAATGCAACATAGAATTCAGGAAATATAGCCAATTGAAATTGTGTCCATCTTTCTGAATCACCCTGTACTATACGTACGTTGAGAGAAAAATCATATCTGATAATTAATCCTGTGATATTTTTAAGTTTGCCATTTAACGACGCTGTCAGTATGGACAGTATACAGCGTCGATAATAGGATGATTAATGAACATGGAACAGTTGGTGACATGAGAATTAGCATAGGACTCCTAAGTTCTCTTGAGAAAACACGCTCCCCTCTCGCTTCTCCACCACGAATCCACACGATCTGACCTGCCATGGGAAGATAATGAGAAGTTCAAATATTTGTGGAAGACACTAACAAATCGAAACTGTATTCATGGCAATGTCAAGTTGTCCCTGTGCTCAGCAAATTCAAGCTCTACGCCACGAATATGTATGGGGGAGTGGATGTATAGATCCACATATTCTTGATCTGGGCACTAGCTGGACGTTGAGTGGTCAGCTTCAAGCCCAGGCCGCTTAACCCCCCGGGAAAGACAACGTTAAGGTAACGTAAAAAAGTAAAGTTGTCCTTGTGCTCAACAAATTTAAGCACTACACCATGAAGGCGTATGGGGCAGTGGATGTATAGATCCACATTTTCTTGACCTCGGCACTAGCTGGAGGTAAGTGGTCAGATTTATGCCCCGGCCACTTTAACCCCGAGGATAAAGCTCCCGGTACCCATTAGATAGGTTGCGTGGACACCAGTTCCGGTCTGGACGTTTTAAAGAGAAGAGAAAATTCCTGACCCTACCGGGTCTCGAACTCCGACCCCTCGGTCGTCCAGCCCGTAGCCAGTCGCTATCCCGGCTCTGTTGTAGCTAGCAGTGCATACAAAATTTCGATAGGAAAACCAAAGGAAAGAGACCACTAGGAAGACTTGAGTTTGTATGGAATAATATGAAAATGTATATTGAGTAAATGAGATGAAAAGTTACGGATATGATACACCTGGCTCCAGATTGGGACCACTGGAGTGGGTAATGAACCGTGTGGTTCTGAAATATGCTGCAGTTTGTGTAGCTGAGCTCAACTACTGGCCAATCGCAGGAGATTCAGCTCCACGGCTTCAAT
>NW_019725499.1:666-817 GCF_002891405.2 Cryptotermes secundus | reverse complement strand
CCACTGGGAAGACCAAGGCGTAGATGGGTTGACAATATTAAAATGGATATTAGAGAGACAGGATGGGATGGTACGGATTGGATTGATCTGGCTCGGGATAAGGACCAGTGGAGGGCTCTTGTGAACACGGTTTTGAACCTTCGGGTTTCAT
>NW_019725499.1:0-457 GCF_002891405.2 Cryptotermes secundus | reverse complement strand
GTACAAGAATATGAAACTTCCTGCATGTGAATAATATTCATTAAATGAGAGGTTTATTAGTGTGGCAATGAGGTTGTTCGGAATGAATTCATAAAAGCGAAACGAATCTGTAGGATTCTAACAGGTCCTGCCATGCTGAGTCACATGAATACGAACACGTGGCATATACAAGTAGACCGATGTCTCTGTGCGAAGTGAAACAGGGCAACTGCTTTATATTTTTAAATTTTCTTCTTATGAAAAGAATTAACGTCGTCAATGATCATTATATCTTACAATTATTTAAACACTGTATCTGAATTGAGCCCGGAGGGTTTGGGGAAGTGAAAAAACCGAGTTTGGAAAAACAAAAGGAAATATATCGAACAATATTTCCGAAAAGAGTGATCCCATAATGATATTCTTAAATGGTTTCAACTCTGTAAGCAAATTCTCTGGGCTGCACATGTTCACATAT
>NW_019725498.1:304-933 GCF_002891405.2 Cryptotermes secundus | reverse complement strand
TAGCAACGCAAATCCAGCAAGCTAGAAACCTACCAACGGAAACTAACAAGCTAGCAACGCAAAGTTTGCAAGCTATTAACGAATAGCTGGCAAGCTAGCAAAGCAGCGCAGAGCTGGCATGCTTGCAACGAAAACGGGCAAGCTAGAAACGCAAAGCTGGCAAGCTCGCAACGCATATTGGCAAGCTAGCAACTCAAAGCTGTCAAAATAGCACCGCATATCTAGCAAGATAGCAATCTAGCAAGGCAAAGAGAGCTATTTAGCAACCCCGAGCTAGCAAGGTAGCAACGGAATCCTATCAAGCTGGCAACGCAATGCTAGCAAGCTAGCAACGCAAGGCTACCAATATAGCAAGGCAAAGCTAGCAAGCTAGCAAAGCAAAGGTAGCAATTAAAAAAGGCAAAGCAAGCAAGAAAGCAACGCAAGGCTTGCTAGCTAGCAAATCAAAGTAAGCAAGTTAGCAACGCAAAGAGAAGAAGCCAGCAACGCAAAGCTAGCAAGCTAGCAACATAAAGCTAGCAAGCTAGCAACTAAAGCTAGCAAGCAAGATACGCAAATCAAGCAAAAAACAAGCAACCCATAGCTAGCAAGTTAGCAACTTAGAGCTACCAAGCTAGCAAGCTTGCAAG
>NW_019725498.1:0-199 GCF_002891405.2 Cryptotermes secundus | reverse complement strand
AAGCTAGCAAGCTAGCAACGAAATCTAGCAAGCTAGCAACGCAAAGCTAGCAAACTCAAAGCTAGGAATCTAGCAAAGCGAATATATCAACCTAGCAAAGCAAAGATAGCAAGTTAGCAACACATATCTAGCAAGCTAGAAAGCTAGCAAAGGGAAGCTAGCAAGCTAGCAACGCAAAGCTTGCAAGCTATTAACGCAA
>NW_019725497.1:0-449 GCF_002891405.2 Cryptotermes secundus | reverse complement strand
TTTCGTAGCCTCTGTTTATATATTATCAAATGATCTAGATCAGGAAGATCGTTGTTTATGTTCAAAAGCGTAACTTTACTTGTCGACAGCCTATATGCCGAAGTAATAGAGGCTGCAAAGTCGCGTNCCGCTTTATCGGCTTCTACCCCTGAATTAATTTCTAGTTTAGGTGATATTAATTCAGAAGCGAGGCTTTGAAACCGCTCCCAATCTGTAAATTTTACAATCGGTTCCGAAATGTTGCTAATTTTAACGTGATCCAGTATGTGGGGCACTGTGGTGCTGAAATTTCAAAATCACTCCTATCAAATAAATCCATAAGTTTCAAACCTGAGGGGTTTCAAACTCTGCTTCGAAATCCGCCATGCTTTAGGTGATGACTCTAGTCCCGCTTTTGGTATTACGGAACTCAAAGTCACCACTGACCATATTTTTAAGTTGCTTCTGCA
>NW_019725496.1:0-5772 GCF_002891405.2 Cryptotermes secundus | reverse complement strand
ATTTGTAAATGTCTGTGCCAGCAGAGGCAAGTCACTTTCTTACAGTTGCAATGAGAACATTGTTGTATGGAAAATTTTGCCCATATTGTCCATCTTTCATAGGCCCAAAAATATGGAAGTCTGAAGGTGCTAAATCGGGGTTGGGTTAGGGTTAGGACAGTCCAGCCAAACTGGTATGTATGGGGTATAGCATTATCGTGTTGCAAGCGAAAGGCTGTCTGCTTCTCTGGCCTGACTCGGGAAATGTGGGGTTTCAGCTTAATCAGCGTCGTCTTGTAGCGTTCAGAAATGACAGTCTCACCAGGTTCCAGGAAATCCAACACAATCACAACCAACCAATCCCAAAAGACCATGCTCATCACTTTCCCTGCCGATGGCTGTGTCTTGAACTTCCTTTTTCTTGGGGAATCCGGATGTCGCCACTCCATGGACTGTCTTTTGGATTCTGGCTCCTAGTGGTGACACCACATCTCATCTCCGGTGATGATGGTGTCCAGAAACTTGTCACCTTCAGCCTCGAACTGGTGCAACAGGTCCTGACAGACTTCCATTCGATAAGTTTTGTGGTCCTGTGTAAGCATCCATGGGACCTACCTGGAACAAACTTTGCGATAATCTAGCTTCCCCAACATCGTTTCCAATGCATTACAGCTGATATTCAGCCATGCGCACAGTTCCCTGGTCGTCATCCGCTGATATGTATGAATGAGCTGATCGAGACGCTGTTCATTGTGAGGATGGCAGCTGAGCAGGGATGCCCAGGGCGTGGTTTGTCGTGCACTTCACTTTCACCACAGTTGAAATGCATTACCCACTGCCTCACTGTACTCNAATAACATCATACTTCGAAAGAAGAGTTCAAAGAATAACATAAGAATCCAAATATTATAATTGTAACACATATTCAAACTGGGGAGAAATTTCACATGGAATCCCCCAAGGTTACATTTTGGGACCTTTGCCTTTCTTGATTTATATTAATGGTCTTTCTTTAGTACTAAATAAGATTTCTACCTGTATTCTTTATGCTGATGACACTAGTGTAATTATTAGTGAATTTGATTCCTTGGTTTTCCAAGACAGATTAACTGAAGTTTTTAAAATTTTAAATATAGGGTATAATGACAATTTATTATCTTTAAACTTTTCCAAAACAGATTATATTAAATTCACAACAGAAATTCTTATGAACAAGACAATTATATTAATATTGCATATGGCAACAAGAATATTTCTGAGACATGCTATACAAAGTTTTTAGGAATCAATATCGTAAACACACTATCATGGAAGAGACAATTTGATAAACTTCTCCCAAAAACTTAATACTGCATGTTATGCAATTAGAACTGTTAAGCCATATGTGAACCAAGAAACATTGTTGATGGTCTATTATGCTTATTTCCATTCTATCACGAATTTGGTATTATTTTGGGGGGAAATTCTTCATATGCTATTAATATTTTTTGTGTGCAGAAGAGGGCACTTACAATAATGTCAGGTATTAGTAACAAAAACTCTTGTAGACAGTTATTTAAAACATTAAGAATTCTCCCTCTTCAATCTCAGTATATTTATTCTTTATTGTGTTTTGTGGTTGATAACATGGATCCATACCAATTTATAACAGTTATATATAATGGAAAAACCAGACAGGGTTACAATCTTAATCTTTATCACCCCTCAACTCATCCATCACTATATCAGAAGCGAACTTGCTATATGGATATCAAGGTGTTTAATAATCTTCTTTTATACTTAAAGGAATTATACAATAATTGTAAAGATTTTAAATCGGCTTCGAAGAATTCTTTGGTTTGCAATTCATTTTACACAATTAAAGAATTATTTGATTTTGAATATGATAAAAATAAAGATACAATTTCCTTGTAATAAGTGATTAATCATATATAGTTTTTAATATTAGGTTCTTAGTATTTATTTTGAGCCCATAAATGCAGTGATATTGTGTCGTGTAACTTGACTATATGTACGAATGTATAGTTTTTTTTCCTACTGGTTATGACAATTTACACATCCTTATATTTTGTATGGATCTATGGAAATAGGGGTATATGAGTATGGGTATACAATGAGAAATGGACAAAATCATGGGTGGTAAATAGGTATATTTCAAACGATTGAGGTTAGGTTAACATAATACAACTCACCACTAAAACCACTTCTTCATTTTCACTTTCCACTACAAATCCCAATTCACATTCAGGTTCAAGTTTAAATTTTTTAACCTTTCCTTCTACCGTTATTATTTGTGTTAGATTACGACAAAATATTCAAAACAGCACATTCAACTCCAACCACAGTCCAACACGACATTCCTCTTGTTATCGGTTGCTATGGCAATTCCTCCGAGAAACACTCCTTTGCCCTTGCACAAAATGGCCGCACTAACGTCATGAATGTCTATCCACTGCCATCTCTATGCACACTTCCACTAACTACATAATGCCCACTACCTACGAGAGCACAATCGGTAAAAGGGCATGTTATCATACCATCATTTGCATCCTACTATGTCAAACCATAACACCTGTTCACAATAATAGTAATAAATAATTTTGTAATTTTGACCGCTTTTGCTTTGAAAGGTTTATGAGTAAGTTGCTACTGAACCCAGTACACAAAAGGAGAAAGAGAGAGAGAGAGAGAGATCAAAGAAAAAACAGTATGAGTGCGCAAAACATGACAATCGCAAAATAATTTATTGGGAGAAAGCTTCTTACCAGAGCCTGTAAAGTCATAACATTTCATTTACATCAATTCAACACCACCTCACCCAAATGCACCAAACACTGTGAACTATAACATACATAGTAACTACCGATATGTACTATTTACTTACTTACTTACTTACTTATGGATCTGAGCCATTCATGAGGAGAAGCCAAATCTGCAGCTACTAAAGAATTTCCAAGCATTTTATTGAACCCGAAGGTTCACTACCATGTTCAGAAGAGCCCTCCACTGTTCCCTGTCCTCAGCCAGATGAATCTATTCCATACCATACCATCTCATCCTATCACTCTGAGAGCCATTTTAATATTGTTCACCCACCTATGCCTTGGTCTTCCCAGTGGTCTCCTTCCCTCTGACTTTCCCACCAACGTTCTGCATGCATTTGTCTTCTCCCTTATTCATGCTACATGCTCTACATACCTCATCCGCATTGACTTGATCATTCTAATCATAATTTGAGACGAGTACAAGTTATGTAGCTCCTCATTATGCAGTTTTCTCCAACCTCCTGTCACTTCATCTCTCCTCAGCCCAAATATTCTCCTCAAAATCCTGTTCTTATATATCCTCAGTCCAATAATGTACTAAGCTTCTAGCAAATATAGGTCCCTGTGTTTGAACCTAACAACTGAGGGGAAATGAAAACGGTTACTGTGAAAATTGTGATATATTAAAGGCTAAGTGTCAATAAACATTGGATAAATTGAAATCAGTGCAACTAATAATCGAATTAAGTTCAGAAGTAAACATACATGACAGGTTCTGTGTTCAGCACATTAATGAAAAGATAAAAGGCGAGAAGTATTTGTTTAATAACACAGACCAAATTTAACAAAATAGTGCTCTGAATAATATAAATGGGTTTGAAGAAGTCCCACGAGAATTGGACAGGAGAGAATCGCAGGGATTTTACATAATGGCTGTTCGTCCATGGATAAGACAAATGTTATAACAGGATAACAGACGAAGCCAGACGAACAACTCTCACCACCATCAAAATAGGCTAGCAATGCTACCAACCAGCAACGGAGAACTACAATCACGCATCACAGTTGACTTACTTGTATATACGCGGAACAGTAAACACTCACAAGCAGTTAATAAGGACAGAGAGCAGCGAGGGAGACATGGGTTACCGTTTAAAAGCAAGCAACACCTCAGAGCCGACATATCATATTAAAAACCTTCATTTCCTTATTATTCTAATTTATAATTCATTGAATTATATAAAGCATAAAAAAATTGAAAGATATTGTTCTGATTATGAACATCGTCAATCGTAGTCCTCTTTTTATTTAAAAAATAGCGTTTCGGAGACTGTATTCTGTCTCCTTAAACCAAACACTATTCAGGTATGTCGCAATCTATGAGGATAAATAACACATTAAACAGAGTCCTTGAGAAGCTAAGAGTCACTAAGCTACTCAAGAGATTACCCACATTTTATGGAACACAAATGTTCATTCTGTTTCCACAGGAGTCTGTCACTGGAACCTGTCCTCAGCCAAAGCAATCCTGTCCGTGCCTTCCCACTATATTTCTTTAAGATTCACTGTAATATTATTCTTCTATCCATGCCTCAGTCATCCAAGTGGTTTACATCACCTTGGGTCTTCTGGCAAAAAAATTATATGTAGTTCTCATCTCTCCCATCTGTGCCACATGCTCTGTCCTTCTCAAGTGTAGAAAATTTCAAAATGGTCTTGATTAACTGACAGAGGGGACGAACAGCTTCATATGGGTCCCAGACAAAGGTAGTTGTCCGATAGCCATCGCATATACTGTGTTCTATCACTGCCAACAGGCAAGGGAAAGTCATGTAAAAATATCTGCACTGAATTCAGATGGTCTTGAGTACAAGAATTCTGACATCATAAATTTAATCTAGCAGATCACCTAGATGGAATTACATTGTCACTAAAACTTAATATCCATATTTTCAGAAACATACGAAACTGTTGCTTCCAGCACTATTTGAGGTGTCCTCATTTCCTCTGCCAATACCCTTGTGCTCGATGCCTGATGGTTTCAAGTTTGGAGGCAGACATTTCACTATCTTCATCCTCACTGCTATTGACCTGTGCCACTCCTTGTCTGCAACGCTGCACACTGTTCTGTTCGTTCTGTCTGCCCCCCTCGCTGACGGGATAAAAATTGGACTTGAATCATGGCTCTGTGGCAACTTCGGATACCCTCGCGAAACAGGTTGTTCATTCTGTGTATGGTTCAAAGAAGCTGAGAATCCATCTGAGAATAGATTACAGAAAAGTTTGTGCCCTTTTTTAGGCTGCTTCTCTTCGGATGTTATGTTCTTAGCACACTTATCTGGTTCTCTGCTAATTATTCTTGGCCTGCGATATTCATGCGGCAAAATGATGAATGTAATTTCTAAGAGCTGATCATTGTCCGTGACAATTTAAGAGAGAATTCTGATGTTTCAACGGGAAGATAAGTCTTAATCAAAGTCTCTAAATTACAAATGTACACGTAATACGACAAATTATTCTCACTCTTCCTCTTCTGAGGCGGTTGTCGAGTTCACAAATCACTCACCATTCATATTATAAGCAAGTTTCATTTGGTTTCTTTTAAAGTTGGAATGATTATAATCATTCCAACTTTAAAAGAAACCAAATGAAACTTGTTCTACTCATTCAACAGCCTAATTATGTTTCATATAATTATATGAAACATAATTAGGCTGTTGAATGGGTAGAACATGTCTCCCCTCAAGGCTTTGATGTGCCTCATTCGAACTAGGCAGGAAGAATGACTACTGCTCCACACAGCACCATTGCACAAATATTAGTTTAACATTATTTAACGATCATCACTACGCATAAACTGTTGCGAACTATAACCGGTGTTGGTCCTTAAAGGCTGATAATTACAGTCTGTATTACATTTTTGTCATGATAGGAACTACTCAATATTGCACCCGGTCACTTTGCACGCTTTAAACAGTTCCGACGTTAAACACAGTGCCTCTCATTGTGCTGCAGTGAACTACATATC
>NW_019725495.1:266-400 GCF_002891405.2 Cryptotermes secundus | reverse complement strand
AATTCGACACGGGATAACTGTGGACCCCGGATAAAGTTGGCTGCCATCTGCAGGAATACATCCCATCGTGCGACAGTGGCACGACGTTGGAGAAATGACTTCAAGAAGGAAATTCCCCTGGGAAGGATGCCAGC
>NW_019725495.1:0-193 GCF_002891405.2 Cryptotermes secundus | reverse complement strand
TAAGCGCGCACCCGAAATCACCAAGAAACGGACGTTCGGGAAGAGAATGTGTAAAGGCCCGGAACGCAACACTTGCATCAGGAACCGAGGCCTGAGACAGCAACTACAACGCAGAAATGAAGTGAAGGACCGAGGCGGACAGCCGCGGTATGTGAAGGAAGCCGACCTGAGAAAAACTGCAAGACTGCAGATC
>NW_019725494.1:0-605 GCF_002891405.2 Cryptotermes secundus | reverse complement strand
ATCAGCAAAAGTTGGCACTAACTTCTCCGACAAGCGGCGGTCGCTTTGTCGTTATAGTTCGCTTGCGCACTAAAATAACGGAGTTTTTCTTTTTGCTGCTAAGCTGAGATTTACTATTCAAGTTTAAAATTTATGTTACTACAACCGACGGGCAGTCGGCCAGTCTCTCTTTATGTCAAGCTCCATCTGGAGCCCAAGACCAGGTTTTTGTTACTGTCAGACAGTTGCGGGTCTATTGATGTGGGGCACTCTTTCTGACGAAAGGACGGATTTATCGTTTACAATTGCTACTGATCCTCGCCAGCGCAGTCCTTCTTGGCTTCAGTCCCGCAGGAGTCGAAGTTCATATTAGAGCGTGTGGAGGACACTCGCGCGCCATCTGGTGTGGAGGGCACTTGCACGCCGTCTGGAGGGATTCTACCAAACCATTTGATCTCTTTGTACCCCAGTCTCAGTCTCAAATAAAGCGTAGTTGAAGCATGTTGAGTGTTAAGTTTCTCCTACCTTCGACAACATAAAAGTTGGTGCCGAAACCCGGGATTACAGTAGAACACGCCACCAAGCAACCTCGAGGACCCGGAACACTTTCTTACACGACGAGACTC
>NW_019725493.1:0-12811 GCF_002891405.2 Cryptotermes secundus | reverse complement strand
CGGGACCTCTGGATCTGTAGCCAGGAACTCTGACCATTAGAACACTGAGGAGGTCAAATTAATCTTTTACCTTGCCAAATTACGACACAATTAAATATCTATCTGGGGAAAATATTTAATAGCTGTATAGTCCATATCTCCAAAAGATTCCTTAATATTTGAATAAATCTGCTTTTTCTTCGTACTATACAAACTCCCAAGTACGAGTAACGCTGGAATTTAAAGGCATGTTATTTTAAAATTCAAGATCAAACATAATCTATCCATACATAATACTTCACTACCAACTCGAAGCATAGATCCATTATACTAAACACCCAACATACTAAGATATTGTGCAGAATAAAAGTACATACTCTGTGTATTTGTACAATAATTTATAGGTCAAAATGAATAAGAAAACTATCACATGAGAAGTCAAATTAACACAATAAATAGGAAGTTGGAATATCTTAGTTGTTACCTTCTAAGTTCCAATATATTAGGAAAATAATTACTCGTGCTTCGGAAATCCGCAAGCTTCTTGGAAGAACTTAAAAGAATATTTTATGAAAGTTGTGCTGACACTCTGTTTTACCATTAGTTATAGCACGAGGTGTGGAAACCTCAGTTTTGACAAAGTCATTTTCTCTCGTCCTTCTGGAACTGATTATTTTAACTAAAAATTGTAATAATCTATTCACAACTTTATGACTGTAGAAGAAAATCTGCAAACTGAACTGGCAGAAACGAACTGTGGAAATGTTAATGAAGGTTTCATACACCCAAATCCACGCAACATTCAGAATCAATACGAAAGGTAACAGGGAACTTCGAATTTTAAGACCGAGAACAATGCTATATCGCGACAAACAATGATGAGAAGTGACAAAGAAGTTCTCAAAGCGCCTTCTTCATTGATAACTTCCTGATTATCCCAGATTGCTATCCCGAATAACTTTGCGGCAACAAGTTTCAACAATCTATAAAACCCAGATGTGAAATTCTGCTTCGCTGTTGTCAGCAAACTGGTGACTGCAATGGCAGTGCACAGCTCAAGATTCGCTGACAAGACTGGCTTTCGTGGAGCAGGGTTAACATTGTTATCAAATGCGTTCTTCACGGTTTGCAGAACATATGGGCCATGACGTTACTTTATTGTAGAAAATCGATTGTTAGAAAGACAATTAACGGCAGGGGTGACAGAGTACTGACATGTGAATCATCATTCTTGCATTTAATGTGCGATAATGGTTCACACGTATCATCGAGTTTAAATTATATTTTAATATATCAGATCCCATACTGTGACGTGTGAAAGGGGCAATAACGTGAACCCCACATATCACTATGCATCCTTGATAAGGGTATGTGAAACATTTCGCTGATTTTTATGGAAACTGACTTATATCATGAGTCATCGACATAAATAAAGAAAAGATGAAGAGTGGTCAGTCAGACACTACTAATGGCAACGGTTGAGCAATATAAAATATTTTCGACAGTTGCTGTAGCGTAGTTGGTTGAGGCACTATGTTACCATCCGGAAGGTCACGGGTTCAAGTCCCGATGAGGTCACTGGATTTTCTTTTCAATTGACCTAATCCTTCCGGCCGCACTATGGCCCTGGGGTCGACTCAGTCTCTAACATAAATAAGTACCAGGAATTAAGTAAATAATTTTCCTGGGGAGTAAAGCGCGGCCGGTGCGTAAGGCTGACAACCTCACCGCCATCTTTGAGCCGATTGTCTAGATAATGTGGGACCCTCAACGTCTCACAACCCTATGGGCCTTCAACGCCTGTTACATGGATAGCTTTATTTTTTACTTTACTTTGCGCAGCCAGTGCCAAATTTAGCGGATATAGGGTGTCACGTGGTCAGGCAACGATAGCACTAACTTCGTCGACAAGCGGCGGTCACTCAGTCGGTATAAGTCGCTTGCGAACTAAACCCACGGAGATTTTTGGAGTATACAGACAGTCCCTAATCACTTACACTTGAGGCTTGAAGAAGAGGCTCCCTATCCCTGCATAATGAAGAATAGCGCTAGGCAATTCGCACTGTCCGAGTCACTAGTACAAAGATTGTGCTAATCGGTTAATAGCAGTTAAGTTATCCCCTTTGCAGACACAGTTACTGGATGAAGGCACAGTGAACATGATAGACACTGACCCCATATCGGGTGCAGCAGCACAGTCTGATCAAACGTAAGGTTTACGACTACATTCTTGATAAGATCTAGACGTATGTGACAGTGGTATATTCATAAAATTATAAAATTTATGGAAATTATCCATCATCCTTCTTTTATTTAAAAACCATGTTTCGGAGGCTGGACTCTGTCTCCGTCTTCAGGTCCGAAGAGAAGGACTACCCATAGCGACTAGGCTGCGCCATAACTCAAGCGGTTAGTCGTTGGCTTCCCACCGCGGCGGCCCGGGTTCGATCCCAGGTCTGGTCAAGTGGGATTTGTGGTGGACAAAGTGGTGCTGGGGTGGGTTTTCTCCGAGTACTTCGTCTTTCCCTAATAATCTCCATTCCACCATTATCCATCATCATAATCAACCGGGGCAGGTACAATAGGTCAATCAGTGGCCGCCGTGCCGAGTGGACCCAGCTGGACTCCACCTCCCACTAAGCGAATTAAAAAAACATATCGACTGATCCCAAATAAGTAGGGTTTTACCTGAGCAGGCAGATATATGCCATTTTCCGAAACTTTGTTTTTAAGTAAAAAAGGTAAAAGGTAAGGTAAAGTTGTCCCTGTGCTTAACCAATTAAGCACTACACCATGAAGACGTATGGGGGAGTGGATGTATAGACCCACGTGTTCTTTGCCTCAGCAGTAGTTGGGAGTGGGCAGGGTCACGCCCCGGCCGCTTTATCCCCGAGAGAAATATCCCGATATCCATTGGATAGGAGGCTGGGTGGGTCCCAGGGCCGGTCTGGATGACATGGAGAAGTGAAAATTTATGACCTCACCGCGACTCGAAACCCTACACCTTTGTCATTCATCCCGTTAAGAGTCGCTATACCGACTGCACTATCCCGGCTCACAGGTTGATAAATAATGACTAAAAGTTAATAATTATATTAAATTATTGAGTTCAGTTTACAGTATGAGCCTGAATTTTTGGGGTTACAAGTCCTCTAATTCTGGAACATAATGAAATGAGAAGAGCATAAGAAAGTTCCCTTCTTCTATACCAAGTAAGGTCTAAGCTTTAAAATATGAAATTGCATCCTGGTTTAAGCTTCGTCAGTTCAGTCATAATCAGAAGAGCTACGAAATACACAATTAATATCGTATCATATATGGTAACACATGTGGCGGTTTGTGTTACATGTAAACGGATATAACACGCGATTATAGACGTGTCGGGCCCCGCCGTGGGTCATGTAACGCCTGCAGAGCTAAGGGTCGGAAGTACCAGCTTGTTGTCCCTTTGATTGGTAATGGGATCTAGGGCACTCAAACATCGTGTACCCCGGAGCGCAACTCGGCCCTCCCTTGTCAAGCGCGCTACAAGCCGGACAGAAGTAGGCTGTAACACAGTTGTCTGCCTTTCAGAGTCACAGGAACGCAAACCCTCGGTTCCAAACTCTCTTCTCTGTCACCGAACACGAACTGACACCCGCACGAAAAAAAATAAATGCTTTATTGTGTAACACTCTTACTAAACGAGGCAATTGAACTAAATGTGACCATATGAATGACACTTGGAACCTTTGTAAAATTCTTCCGCCAGCTTCAACTTCTTACTTTCCGAGGAGTCCGTTGACAACTATAAATATAGGTATATTAAATGTGATTTAGGAATTTTGGCGCCGTCTAAGTGCAACGCCGTTCATTGTTCCTTTATTAGATATTATATCACTACATGTTTCGTCCTAACTGGCCATCTTCATGTGTACTGGTGTTGTGAACAAGGATACCGTATTACAGTGAGCAGCAGTATCCTTGTCATTAACAGCTGTAGACCTGTTACGCCGACACATGTAGTGAAATAATATCCCATAGAGGAACAGTGAGCCGGTCACGGTAGCCGAGCGGTCTAAGGCATGCACTGTTTTCGCTCGCTTGGAAACCGGAATCGTGGGTTCGAATCCCACTTAGGGCATGGATGTTTAGTTTGTGTGTGTGCGTTTTTCTGTGTTTGTGTACAGGTAGAGGCCTTGCGACGAGCTGATCACCCGCCAAGGAGTCGTACCGAATGTCTAACATCTGGAAAAACCGAAGTGAACGGAGAAGTTCATGGAGGTAGACCTAGGCCCACTGGGGCTGTAGTGCCAATGAAAAAAAAAAAAGAGGAACAGTGAACGACGTTGCACTTAGACGGCGCAAAACCTCCTAAAGTCAGAGTTATACAGTGCAACAGGATGCTGAAATATAACCCTATAGGTACATTACCGTAACAAACAGCCATGAAGGAAAGTGAGTATTGAGTTCCTCAGGTGAAAGCAAAAAGGTAAAACTCTCCTGTATAGAAGTAAGCACCACGACAAGAAGTTCTATTGGTGAGTGGAGGTATAGCTCCCCTCGACACTAGATGGTGGTGAGGGGTCAGGTCCACACCTCTGCCGCTTATGCGCTGTGAAAGACTTCCCGTTGGCCGTTAGTTCACAGGCTAAATGGGTCTCAAGAGGCGGTCTGTACGCCATGGTGATGAGACAGAACCCTTGACCGTAGGGAGAATCTAAATCCCACTTCTTTAGTCGCACTGCAGCAGTCTAATCGTTATACCGAATGAGCTGTTACTGATAGTTCTGTATATTAGCTCTATGCAGAAGAGAATCGTCAGTTTTACACACCAACTGGCTTAAACCCAGTGCCTTTCGAAGAGGCTACATGGTAAGGCAAAATAATATGTAGTTTTCCCAGTGCTTAACTAATTAAGCAACTACGACATGAAAGCGTATGGGAAAGTGGATGCGTAGATCCACATTTTCTTGAACTCGTTACTAGATGGTGGAGCGTGGTCAGCCTCAAGCCCCGGCCGCTTTATCCACGGAGATAGAGCCCTTGGCGTCCATTAGATAGGAGGTTGGGTGGACGCCAGGGTCAGTCTGGACGACGTGGAGAAGAGAAAATTCTCGAACCTACTGCGACCGACCCCTCGGTCGTCCTGCCCGTAGCCAGTCGCTATATCGACTACGCCATCCTGGCTCCCCGGCTACAGGAGAGACTTGGGATATTTGTGGGCATCATGATTAAGAAGGAAATCTCTTCCTTTGCCAGGAAACGGAGATCGGTCCTTTTCAACAGTCAGTAATTGGACAACCAGTGTTCCTGGCTTGTAGATCCAGAGGTCCCGGGATCGATTCCCGGCGCTACCAGATTTTCTGAAAAGTAGTATGTCTGGAAAGAGGTCCTCTCAGCCTCGTGAGGATAACTGAAGGGCTATTTCAAGGAAATAGAGACTTCGGTCTAGAAAACCGAGATTAACGGCCGTGGGGATCCGCTGCGCAAATCACGCAACACCCTCTATCAGCTAAAGTTGGTACTAACTTCACCGACAAGCGGCGGTCGCTCGGTTCGTATAGTTTGCTTGCGGACTGCAGACAACGGAGTTTGTTGTTAGTTTTGTTTGTAATTAGACAATCTTAGTTACAGTGAAGGAAAATTAGAGAAGTTCGTAGCTTACAAGTATTACGAAGTAGGCCTACTCTTTCGGAGTTGCGGAAACAAGTCTCAGCATACAGCTGGATCACAAGATTTGCTTCAGAGATTCTACAGATAAAAAATGTAGAAAATTTTAAGTCAGTGTCTTTTAAAGAGTTCTGTAAGGTAGGAACATAAGCTTTAGGGTCTGTACTTTCCTCGCTACCACCGAGTTTAGTTAGTTAGTTAGTAAGTTATTGGAGAGGGTGGGTTTCCCCATGCCCTGAGACCTGTATTGGTCCATTGTGCTTCCCTCTATGATTTCTACCAGTCTCTATATCCTACCGGTACTGGTGCTTACCATCAGTCCCGCCCAGCCAGCGAGACCGGCTCTACTAGCTGAGAGGTATCTATAATGCTTCCCCCATCTACCACAGGTATTAGAGACTGATGTTGGGCGGGAAACTTCCGTTAATTTGGCTCAGTGACCTCCTTTGGAGATATGAGGTTCTTTTACGTGCCGTAAAGCTACGACACGGGACCCACGGCTTAAAGTCCCTCCCGGAGGACTTGTTCCCTGAATTTTTCCGCCCTTAAAAATTCGACGACCTCCGCCGGCTATTTGAACCCGCGTACTACGAGTCATGAGGTGGGAACGTTACCTCTAGACTACGGAGGCCGCTTCACCACCGAGTTTAGATTCTACGGACGGCAATACCGTGAACCTCGAATAAAATGCCAAACCGCGAAGCAGCTTCAGTATCCCACGCGTCAGGATGCGTTCATTTCGAAGGCAGTTATGCGAATAGTGAAGGGAAAACATAGATGAAAGGCTTCGAGGTATGTAGCTATTCAGTAGGACAGGTAGCAATGAAGAGCATGGAAATCTGATGTATGCGCCATCTGTTGCTTCCTTCGCTTGCCAGATAGCCCTGATGAGTTAGTATCATTATGAGAGTCTGGAAATTGTATTTCTAAGGCTGGGGCCACACGAGCGCACAAAATGCGTCTGTTGTAACGAACGTCGTGACGTCCGTTGTAGAAATAAACAAGAGAGGCGAAAGCTACGCTCTCTTCTGGTTCCATTGCAGACAAAAACTACGCACCGCATTCTGCAACTGTGTGGTGTCCTCAGCAACGTCCATCATAAAGTACGTTCGTTACAACGGACGCATTTTGTGAGCTCGTGTGGCCCCAGCCTAAATGTTTGTGCTTACTGTTGATTCGACGTACTAGCACTACATTCGATACTGTCCGTTAATTGAAGCTTTACAAGAGGTTTCATGAGTCTTCTCCTAACAATTTTCAGGTGGTCAGTTATTACACTAATATATTATTCATATTATTATTTTTTGATTGGTGGTGACAGCTTTTCAGTGAGTGTGCCAAATATTTCGGGGAAAGAAAAATGTTTAGAGTGATAAACACGTTAATCAAGCAAGTCCATCGTATATTATTTACAAGTTTATTTTACGAAATGAAGTTAATTATATGTTTTGTAAATAACATTAATATCTTGTTAATAATTCATATTTAACTTCTTAAGTTACCTAATATTAGTACTTGTGTTGCTATATCATTGAATTTTATCCTTCATATTAATTTATTCAACCGACAAACATGCTGCAGAGGGCACTCGACCCATTACCAAATGTTATAACACAGTGCGATATATCGTTATTAACGATTCGAAAGCCGTGTGTCCGGAAAAGGAGCCTCCTGAAACGCAACTCGTCAATCTACCGCACTAAAAACTTCTCTCCTCTCTCGAGAAATCACTATCTTAGTTACCAACTAACTAACTCCATGGAGCTGGCCCGTTCTTGAGAAGCCTCCAGTTGTACAGATACTCAAGAGTTTTCCAACATTTTATGGAAGCCGAAGATTCACTACTGTATTCACAAAAGCCTTCCTCTAGTCCTATCCTCAGCCAGATCAGTCCAGTCCATACCACCCCATCCTATCTAAGATCCACTTTATTACTATCCACCCACCTTCGTTTTGATCTTCCCAGTGGTCTCCTTCCTTCTGGCTTTCCCACACAAATTATATGTGCATTCTTCCTTTCCTTCACTCGTGCTACATGCCCTGCCCATCTCGTCATCTTTGACTTGATCATTCTAATTGTACTTGGAGAAGAGTACAAGTTAAGAAGCTACTCGTTATGCAGTCTTCTCCAACCTCCTGTAACCTCATTCCTCTTCCGTCCAAATATTCTCCTAAGCACCCTGTTCTCAAACACCCTCAATCTGTGTTCCTCTCCTAAAGTCAGAGACAAAGTTTCACACTCATACAAAACCGCAGACAATTATAGTTTTCTACGTTATAATTTTTGCGTTTTTAGACAGCAATGAGAAGACAAAAGGTTCTGGACTGAATGGTAGCAGCATTACCCGAGTTCAATCGCCTCTAAATTTCCTCCTGAATCAAATTTTGATTTATTACTATCGTTCCCAAATATGTGAACTTTGTCACATTTCCAAAGGATCTGTTAGTTAATTTTATATCATGATTTTGCCCTACATTCTGGTGACGGGACAGCAACACACACTTAGTTTTCTCTGCATTTACTTCCAGGCCAACCTCCTTATTAGCGTCAGTTAAGTTCCTGTGTCTCTACATGGTTTCTACGTTATCCCCCAGTAGATTCACATCATCAGCACAGACCAGCAGCTGATGTGTTCCATTTAATTTCAGTCTCACCTGGTTCCCCTGGGCCTTTCTAATGGCATATTCTAACGCAAAGCTGAAAATCAATGGCGATAAAACATTTTCTTTCAGACAATTTGAGATAGGAAATTTATCAAACAAATATTTGTCTATACTGATTTTACTGTATGTTTCTTTACAACGTTTTAATCAGCTTAACTATTTTCATGGATACCCCAAAACTCTACGAGAATATCGTAAAACACTTCCTTCCTAGTCTATGTCTATTTCTATTTTTGTAAGTTAGTTTCACGCGTGTAAGAACAGTACGTCTGGTTCTGCGGCGTTTGTTACACCATTAGGCGCATAATCCATATAACTAAATATTTTCTTCTCTAATAGGTTCTAATGCAAGATTTTAATGCAGAAGAATGTAATTCCTTAATCGTTCTTATGTCATTTGTGAAGTTACAGCACATGGGTTTCTCTTACTTTCACTTTTACTATAAATTTTACTGCTCAGTATGGTTTAGATTCAAACTTTGTCTCCTATTGCAGTTGCTCAAGAGAAGCAACATTCAATTTTTAATCTTCACATTATACTTTGAACTACAAGAAGAAAGATATCGGGTTAGAATTGAAAATTATAAATTGAAATATATAAATATTGAAATATAAATTGAATATAAATATATATATGATGTAAATTGAAAATTATTAACATTTCATTAAATTCCTCTGCAGCCTTCTGTCTGATCCAGACCCCGTGTTCTACTACTGTTTTAATATAAGACTTAAATCGTACTCTTAAAGGACAGGAGACATTTTGGGGTGATATTAAATAGGCAACTAGTGCGACATGCTTGGTGCTTGCAGCTAGGATAAGCCTCTGCATTTGTGTGCATGGAGTAATCACCAGCCAACACCACAAACAGGAAGTACTTGCATCCACTCTCGCAAAAGGAAATTCGTACGCTTCATTATTACCGGGCGGTATCCTCCACCTAGGAAGTGCTGGGAGGGATGTCAGATTTTAAATTATTAAATTCTGGAAAGAGAATACACTGTGACATATAGACTTTAAAGAATTTAAACTACTTGTCATATTCTTACGTATTCATAATTGACAAAGCTCGTTGAAAATTTCCACAATGTTAATTTAGATAATCGGTTGATTATCAGGCTTTTATTATTTTCAGAAGAGTAAATGTATAAAGTGACTTCATTCATTTTAGTGTAGGGCCATTAAAATTTTAAATTGAGAACAAACGCGCAATACATAATAAAACATCGAATTCTAACCAGGAGAATTCTGGCGCCTGTAATAATGATAAACATAATTAATTACGCTTGTGAAATGATCCACGTCTAGATAAGAAATCGCTCCGATTACTATACTACTAGCGGTTCGGCGTCACAAAATATGATTGCGCCATGAGCTATCATATTATCGTCTTCATTTTTTCGGAAATAAAGTGAACGAACTTGAGGGGCACTATTTCCAAAAATGTTAAGCTGAACGTTTTAACAAGATAATTTTAGAGTAACATTCAAGCAAAGAAATTCTAAGGCATACATGCACAACATTTAATCATAGAAGCTCAGTAGTGGTGCATAAGAGTGTGGTACGTATTTCTGACAGTTCAAGGTCATGGAGCATGATTTTAGATCAAAGTTTGAGATGTCGTTACCGGAAATTTTTCTGTGTAAAAAAACAAAACACTATCAAAGCAGAGATCATATCTCTAATTGATGATATTACTGTGTAGTTAAGCGTGTGTGTGCGTGTGACGCATTTCATTTGCGGGTTCACATAACTCAAGGAAGTACGTATTTCGGGCACATCACCACAACTATAGGCAATAGATAATCCATGTGATGAAATACTGACTCTGTGACGGAAAACACTTGCTTCTAATGAAATAAAAATAACACTGCAAAGAAATACGGGATAGTATGTTTTACACCTGACCCCTTGAAATACAATATTTGGGGTGGTTTATTTTCCCGTAATACGTAGGTAAGTCAATAAGTAAGTACAAATGGATACAGAACTTAAACAAATAAGAGTACTGATTTGAAAAATGCTTTTATTTCTCAACATACTCTCCCTGTACATTAAGGCACTTGTCCCATCATTTCACAAGCCCCTGAAAACCAACGGCATAAAATTCTTTGGGATGCTGTCGGAACCAGGCGATGACTTCCCTTTCTACAGCTTTCTACAGCATCACTTTCCTGGAGGATGGTGTCACCTTAAACTTTCTTTTTGGCAGGCGACGCAGTATGTTTCCACTGAAATGACGCACGCTTTGTCTCGGGCTGGTAATGGTGAACCCAAGACNTACGGTACGTACCTTAATATTATTCTGTGGACTATATGCCATGCAACGTTGCCTGACCATCTGGTATTAAAACATAAGTTTTCACTTACAAATTATAGAATAAAATTTAAATTGTCAATTCGTGATCGCTCTGCGGAACCAGTATCTACGGTTCTGCTAGATTCCTGTCCAAAGTTTCAAGCAATATCGATCATTGTATAGTAACTGGAACAGAAAATTGTGTGGAAGTCTATTCTCCAAACAAACTGCGTTACAAATATTTTACCTACACCTTTTGCTACTGTTACTCGGCTCAGCCTTCACCAACCATGATTCTCAATTCATTACATGCAGAAGTCGTACTGCAAAGTGACACATTACGCAGTAATATTATAACGAAGGGACTGTTGCAGAAAAATTTTAGGCAAAGAACAGTGTAATTACGAACACAGTTGAAACATTTTAAAACAGGAATATAAATGTATACTAAATGAGCACTGTAACTACAACAAATTTGGAAAAAGAAGTGCTTAAGTGCCACGAAGCTTTCAGAAGCAGTGTTATCGGTCATTCCTGGCTATCACGTGACAAGGAAAGTACTAAAATATATTTGATATTGTGCACGGTACATGAAATTTCATTCAGGTATTGAGGGTTACTTTGCTTTAAACTTCGAATTTTTGGTATGGCTCTTCCCCATAGAAAGTAATCTAGCCTTCACTTTCGCATCACACTACAGATTCAAATAAACCTAATTAAAGTGAAACTCTATTTAAGGCTTTAAGAACACCCGCGCTACAGTTATTAACAAAGGTTTTCTTGATTTTCTAACGGCTTATATATTTAACAGAACCAATGGCATAACTCGATACAATACTAGCATGTGCCTGAAGAGAACAAAGATAAACCCTTAGTCAAGTTTATCGGTTTATAGACCGAGATTTGAGCTCATGACCTCCCGAATACGAAGAAGCGAAGCCAGTCCCCAGATCACGATTTATCGTAACATTTAATTCGATTCAGGTTCTGAACCAGTGGTGTGTGTGGGTTGTTCTCCAGCGGACTGCGGGAATTCTTAACGGCCGCATTAATATTTCTTACTTTGTGTTAATTCTGGATTAGAGAATCAGCTCTGAAAATAAGGCACGGCCAAAATCCTAAAAAGAGTCAAAATCACCGGTTCTCCAGCCAGTGAGGAAAAATTCAAAATTTAAACTGTTAAACACGTAAATGTAATTATATCACAATTAATAAAGTACAACGCTAGTGAGGCCGCGCCATAGCTCAAGCTGTTAGCCGCTCTTTTACCACCACGGCGGCCCGGGTTCGGTTCCGGATCTGGTCAAGTTGGATTTGTGGTGGACAAAGTGGCGCTGGGGCAGGTTTTCTCCGAGTACTTCGGTTTCCCTTGCCAATCTTCATTCCACCAATTGCTCCACAATCACCCTCGCCTATAATTTGGGGCTGATACAATAGGCCAGAAGTGGCCGCACTACAAGGGACTTGGTCCCACCCCACTATCACTAGCACCCCACCTGTACCTACATGGCGTAAATGCAGTACAACAGCCAAGAACATCTCTAATCAGAACCCCACTTAAACCACATAGCGATATACGTATGTACGAGTACATACACACCTATACTGAATGTCACTATTTACGAGCGTACACAGCAGCAGGTATGGCTTAGTCGGTACAAGCAACTGGCTACTGGCCGGATGGGCGAGAGATCGGAGTTCGAGTCCCGGTAGGGTTAAGAATTTTCACTTCTAGATCTCATCCAGAAATGCTCTGGGGCCCATGCAACCTCCTACACAATGCGTCCCGTGGTTTCTTTCTACGGGGGTAAAGCGGCAGAGGCGTGAGGCTGACCACTCAACTCCAACTATTGCCGAGGTCAAGAAAATGTGGACCTATGTATCCACTCCCCATACGCCTTCATGGCGTAGTTAGTTAAGCACAGGGTCAAATGTACCTTACCTTTTGTTAAGTTCACAATATATTAACAGCACGACCATTCTATTTTGGTCTTGGAAACGCACGAGAATAATATCTGTTGTTGATATCGAGTGTCCCTAGCTAATTGCATACGTGTTCATAGCCTCACTTACTTATGAGGAATGTATCGTCTTTAACGAGAGGTTCTCTCGTGATTCCCAGGCATCTTTCTTCTCGTCCTTATTTTTCAACCTGCAAAGATTTCTTATACTACAGATGCCTTTCATTCTACACCACATTTTGTATTCCAGAATTG
>NW_019725492.1:0-410 GCF_002891405.2 Cryptotermes secundus | reverse complement strand
CGCCATGTTGCCAACCAATAACATGGGAGTTTCACGGGGCTGCTCTGAANGGAGTGGAGTGGAGATGCGCAACAAGTCTGGACGCAACATTTTGTCGCGTTGCATCGGACGATACGCAACAAGTCTTGACCCGGCTTTAGACCGCTCGGCTACCGTGACCGTCATAATCTGTCATTACTCTTATCAAAATCCGCAGTCCGCATAACGACAGGCTGCGGGCTGGACGACAGACTGACTCTGGGGTTCACCCAGCCTCCTGTCCAGTGGGTACCGGGGGTGGGGCGGCCGAGTCGTAAAGCTGACCATTAACTTCCAGCTAGTGCCGTGGTCAAGAAAATGTGGATCTATACATCCAATCCCCATATGCCTTCATGGCGTACTGCTTAATTAGTTGAGCACAGGGACAAATT
>NW_019725491.1:0-1125 GCF_002891405.2 Cryptotermes secundus | reverse complement strand
ACCACAAATGCAATATATCTAACAGATTCTTTGAAGAATTACATAATATTTCAGGAAATTTAAAGAAATTTTCAAAGATTGGAAGGTAATTTAAGGAATTTCAATTGAATTTTGAAAGAATTCAACGAAATCTATATAATTTATCCTACAGTACTTTGACATTTTCAAGTTAAAATAAAGAATTTCGAACAGTTTATAAAATTTTCACTCTAAACAGGAATACCTTTAAATTTATGATAATTTCTATATTATCTAATGTATTTTAATCATATTTTCAATCATTCTAAGTTACTAAAATAATTTACACCAATTTTGAACGAAATCGACATATTTTATGGAAACTTTTCCTAAAATTCTCTGACGATTTCACCTTACTATAAGGATTTACACACAATATGTGAAGGATTTCTTCTTACTAAATTGAGTACTGTCGAAATTATTGACGATTTCTACTTTATATTAGTGTAATTTAAGTAAATTTGGTAGATTTTATGTTAATTTTAACGAATATAAACCCGATTTTGAAAGATTTGAAGGTAATTTATGAAATGTTGACCAAGGATTATTACAGATACAAGATAATATAAAGAATTGCAAAACATTTTCAAAGTTTCAACTTTAATGTTTGGAAATCTATGAATGTCTTTGACGATATTTAAGTATTAATTAATTTTAATCAAATTTTGAGGGATTTCATGGTAATGTAAAGAGATTCTAAACTAATATTGACCTTCAACCTAATTCATGTAACTTCAAACAAAAATTATTTCTCGAGTTTAATTAATGTAAATAATATCAAATATTTTTTCAAATATTTCTCTCAAAATCGAGGAATTCTAACACATTCTTTGACGATTTACATAGTATTTCAAGATATTTAAAGAAATTTTCAAAGATTGGAAGGTAATTTAAGGAATTTCTATTGAATGTTGAACGAATTCAAGTAAATCTATAATTTTAACATAAAATTCTCTTACATTTTCAAGTTAAAATGAATAATTTCGAACAATTTATAAAAATATTTCATTCTAATTTATGGGAATACTTTAAGTTTCTGATAATTCCTACGTGTATTAATGAATTTTATTAACATTTTCATTCATTCACAATCAATTTAAAGGAAAG
>NW_019725490.1:0-406 GCF_002891405.2 Cryptotermes secundus | reverse complement strand
TTTGAACCAACCATGTCGTTTTCTAATCGTTCAGTGCGTTTTGAATTTTGCGCATTTTCGATATACGAAGCAACTTTCAGGAACGCGAAGCCTGGATATGAGTCACCTGCACACTGTTTATGTACGTATCACGGTTATTATAAAAAAATACCTTACGGAAATGTTTCCTAACCTGTGGTTCTGTAACAAAGTATGAGAAACATTTTTCAGTGGTTTTGCGTCCAAATTCAATTTGAAACAAACAATATTCAAAGTCTGCAATGTAATAATTCATTTCCTTCATCAGTAATCTGTCANTTTCTCCTTCAAATAAAAATATCCTCTTCTGTTCCCAAGGTCATCCAGCATCTTCTTACGTTTACTTCCTCGTCTTCTGGATCTCGCATATATGGTGTCTCTGTTTTTG
>NW_019725489.1:133680-139008 GCF_002891405.2 Cryptotermes secundus | reverse complement strand
GCCCACTTAGCCTCCTGTCCAGTGGGTACCGGGGGCTCTTTCCTTTGGGTAAAGCGGCCGGGACTTGAAGCTGGCCACTCAGCTCCAGTGCCGAGGTCAAGAAAATGTCGATCTACACATCCACTCCCCATACGCCTTCATCGCATAGTGTTTAATTAATTAAGCGCAGGGACAGCTTTACCTTTTACCTTTGTAAGTTAGTGTGCTGAGACTAGGTTTTTGTTTCTTCGCCGAGGGAAGGACAGGACGTCATTGTTAACCATGGAACAGACAACACAACGAGAACCCAGAGGCACGTCAGACCCTGTGAGCGGTCTCAGCGCACTGTTGGAAGGAAACAGCGTTAATTGCACACAAAACTAATTTATGGTAACCTTGTTTAAAGGTTTTAAGTGTCTGTCCTCCTGACCTCATATTGTATGTCTAGTTAACAGAAAAGAGGATGTATAATTTGAAAATATAACATCTCTCGGAGACATGCAGCTCTGGACATGTCTCATTCTGCTGTAGCCATGGTGTCGAGGAGGCTTGCAGCCTGTCTACCGTAACCTTTGGGCGCGTGGTCGCTCTAAAACGAACCGTGGACCATTCACGGGTACGCGAGTTTCAACCGAACTGACACTTTATCTCGGATGGTGTTTTCGAATGTGATGACAGGGAAACATTAATACTTTGTAATTTATATGTATTTCTCGCCATAATTNACGCACAGAATTACTGAGTTGTCGGACTTTTTCCATCGTCCGGTAGTTTAGAGAACTGAAAACACGACGTTTCGGAACCTGGAACTGTCTGTGTCCTCATATGAAGGGAGGGAGAAGACACCCCCTCAATGGGGCCCCCTTAGAAAGAACCAGTCTCAATCAATAATTTTCATTTTTCGTCCAGACCGGCCCTTCCTGTCTTTGCTGGGAATCAAACTCCGATCCACCAACTCCTAGCCTAGCCAAGCCACTGTACACTCAGTTTATAACGGATGCAAAGTTTGTATTTTAAAATTCTAAATGGTTTCATTCAGCTGTTATAGAAATAAGAGGAAAGTAAAGGTAATGTAAAGTCCCTGTGCTTAATTAAGCACTACGCCATGAAAGCCTATGGAGGAGTGGATATAGAGATCCACATTTTATTGACCTCGGCACGAGTTGGAGGTGGGTGGTCAACTTCACGCCCCTGCCGCTCTGCCCCCTGTAGCCGCTGGATAGGAAGTTGGCTGGACCCAAGAGCCGGTCTGCATGAGATCGAGAAGTAAAAATTCTTGATCCTACCGGGCCTCGAACTCCGACCCCTCGGTCGCCCAGCCCGTAGCCAGTCGTTATACCGACTGCGCTGCCATGAGTATACAGTGGACTCAGAAATTCAATGTGAATGTGATTTGAAGTTCAAACTCTTCTGTACGTTTCACTACACAATAAATAAAGAATGAATTACAAATGCGGGCTGATAAGCAGTTTATGAGTTAAGCCTGGTTTGTTCAGAACCGTGTCATCGCAATGCTATATTGATGAAGTACTTGGAGCTGGAGAAATTTTGTTATTAACTCGATAACTTCCTCTCCTAACGCCCGACTTCCGCACTAGAAACAGCAGCAGTAGCAGCAGCAGCTGCCGACACATAAATTAATTTCTGCATTGTGCAGGCTGCATATTAATCATCTCTGCTGTCAAGGAAACTTCTTTTCTTCCTGCTGACTGAATGGACACTTCTAAGTTCAGATAAAGTAGGTACTTCAGGGATTCAGATTGAACTTACCGAGATGTCGTGCAGGACGCCAAAATGGTACACATGTTATTCATGTAAATTGCATATAAATTGGACACTATTTTACATTATTGTTGATGCAAACAGGAGGTTGAAGAAAAGTGCATAATGAGGAGCTTCATAACTTGTACTCTTCTCCAAGTATAATTAGAATGATCAAGTCAAGGAGGATGAGGTGGGCAGGGCATGTAGTACGCATTTGGGCGAAGAGAAATGCGTATAGGATATTGGTGGGAAAGCCGGAAGGAAAGAGACCAAGGCGCAGGTGGGTGGACAATATTAAAATGGAGCTTAGAGATATAGGATGGGATGGTATTGATTGGATTGATCTGGCTCAGGATAGGGACCAGTGGAGGGCTCTTGTGAACACGGCGATTAACCTTTGGGTTCTATGAAATGCTGGAAAGTTGTTGAGTAGCTGCAGAATTGACGGCTCCTCAAGAATGGCTCAGCTCCATGAGTGAGTGAGGGTTGAAGAAAAGTAGGTCCTTCTTCCGTAACTATTTCTTGATTACATTTTCTCTATAAATTTCAAGATGTTGCGCTCAGATATGAAATTAATTTAATGAATACTCTGGTATGTAAAGTATTGCTCTTCATTTCTCTTAACGACTGCTGTTTAAACAGTCTTTTATTTTTATCTTCCCATGTCACTTTTCTTTATAATAGGTTCCACCACTAATGGGTCTGGCAAAGTTTTTCATCTCCCTACCTTTCTTTTTGCCCTCCGAAAGCGACTCCACAATTTACCGGAATCCATTCAACATATTTCTGTTAATGTATTTAACTAATTGCGGTTGTTTTATTGTTCTCCATTCAATTTAAAATTCATTGTGAAGATATTTCATCTTCCATTTATAGGAATGCTGATTTCGCTTTACTGCCTGCCAGCGCTCATCACAGATTGTAACGAATAGCTTAAGAACGACTGATTATGTTTTAACGAGTTTTACGTATCACAGTAAGTTACTGTCTCCTACTTATCAGTCTGTACGAAAGAACATATAAGCAACAGATTTTGGCAATTCAGACTCTTCAGAATTCAAATTTTTGTCAAGAATGCCCGTCTTCTGGGATATGTCGCCGTGTAGATATTATGTAACCGACGTTTCGGACAAACGTATCGCCTTCATCTTCAGGGTAGAAACATCCGCAAGCGAGGAATCAGCGTGAGCAGGCGACAACTATCCCAGTCTAGTTGCCGAGGGTATGAATACTTGGACCTGTACCTTCACTCCCCCATACCTTTCCACGGCGTGGTGCTTAATTAATTTTTTAATTTCTTTTTATTGCTAGTGGGGTGGGACTAAGTCCCTTGTACTGCGGCCACTTCTGGCCTACTGTACCAGCCTCAGATGCTAGGTGAGGGTGACTGTGGAGCAATTGGTGGAATGAAGATTGGCAGGGGAAACCGAAGTACTCGGAGAAAACCTGCCCCAGCACCACTTTGTCCACCACAAATCCCAATTGACCAGACCCGGGATCGAACCCAGGCCGCCACTGTGGGAAGCGAGTCAGCGACTAACCGCTTGAGCTATGGCGCTGCTTAATTAATTAGGTACTGAGACAAATTTACCTTTGCTGTGTTCTGGGATGTGACTCCGTACAGTCTGTAGAAGTTTATCGACGTTTCACAGGATGGAGGCGTAAATTAAGGAAGAGATACGCAAGAAATAAGCAGGCTGAAAGTCATTTTCCGTTTTGTCTGACGCATAAACCAAATTGTAGATTGTAAAGTGATCTGAGAAGCACTGTATAGGCATGCATTTTCTATTTTGTTTAGTACATGAGCAGAAATATAGAAGCAGCCTATATAAAAAGGTTAAAGCTATCCCTATAACAGTCCGTTGAGGCCCATAGGGTTGTGAGACGTCGAGGCTCCCAAATTTTCTAGAGAATCGGCTCACAGATGATGGTGAGGTTGTCATCCGCCCTTTGCCCCGAGGAAGATTCCTGGTACTCATTTCTGTTAGAGGTTGAGTCGACCCCAGGGCTATAGTGCGGACGGTAGAATTAGGTCAATTGAAATACCGAGTGACCTGATCTGGAATCGAACCCGCGACCTTCCGCCTTATAGCACAGTAAATTTTAACCTTCCCGAAAGTAAAGTTTCCCTCTACCACCAGGGCTGCACAGGCTCTGTGTCTTGTCAAACTCTCCCCCGAGGCTGGAGGCAGGCACATGCTCGCTCATACATGCAACTACGTCTAGTCACGCCATGGCTGAAGAAGTGAATACTGCGTATCGGGTTTTCGTGTACTGTTGGTGTACGGATCTGGGAGGTAAGGTAAGGTTACACAGACATTGCGATGTTCAGAGCCTGGTACAAGCCTCATTATATCTACATCTGATGCATACAGCGGGAGAACACTCGGCGCAAGGAAGAGACTTGTAACAGCCATGTAAATTATTCCAAGTTTCGTGACTAAAACTTCTTAACATCCATAAATTTCTCGTTAACAACAGATAGCCTGTACTTTTTATTAATTCTTAGGGTAGGGGTTGCACTAAATACCTCGGTGCTGAGGTCCTACATGGTACATTGTGTCAGCTCGAAATGTTAGGGAACATGTCGTAGAGCGAGAATTGGCAGGAGAAACCGGAAACTTGCTCTAATATTACTTTTCCCACAAATCCCACATCAACATACTTGGGATTGAACCCGGAGAACCGCCGTCAGAAGCCTGAGTTACGGCAGACTCAGTTTTTAGTTTATCTGTGTTTATGTGGGGCACGCGGTAGTGGAGTTCGTTAAGGCACTATACTACAAGCCGGAAAGTCGCGGGTTCTAGTCCCGATGAGGTGGATTTTTTCAATTGACCTAATCATTCCAAGCCACACTGTGTCCCTGGGGTCGAGTCAGTCTTTAACAGAAATGAGTACCAGGAATCTTCCTGGGGGGTAAAGGACTGCCGGCGCGTAAAGTTGACAACCTTACCGCCATCTGTGAACCGACTGTCTAGTAAATGTGGGAGCCTCGACGTCTCACAATCCTATGGGCCTTCACTGCCTGTTACAGGGATAGCTTTATCTTTACATGGTTTATGTAATTTCATTTAATGTGAAAATAAGTTTCATGAAAATAAAGCAAGAGATTGCGAGATTGTTCCCAGAGGCCAGTTAACGCCAGTTCATTCTGACGCTCTTTCTGATGGCACCAGTCGACAAGCCGTGAGTTTGTATGCACATGGTGCGGATACCGTAACAGAAACTGACACTGGATTCGAACGCAGTGCTAGAGAGAAGGGATACATGTGTACGATGCTACACCTGCTATAAACAGATGCTGCGGAAGATAAATCTTAGGGCAAAACAATCAACTCTTGATGCCTTCTTCAGTAAGAAAGCTGATAATTACTCGGAAAACGAGAGCCCATCTGCAGTAAATTCAATGTTCAGTTTTACACGTACTTTGTAAAAGTTGAAAAAGCAGTCTTCTGGGATTAGCAGACTGGTCTGCTTTTACCGGTTCTCACGGTCTCTTCGCTTGCGGATTTATTATATTTTTCTTCTACCCTGAAGATGGAGGCGATACGTTCCTCCGAAACGTCGGTTAACACCACATATACA
>NW_019725489.1:117562-133560 GCF_002891405.2 Cryptotermes secundus | reverse complement strand
GTGGCGCTGGAACAGGTTTTCTCCGAGTACTTTGGTTTCCCATGCCAGTCTTCATTCCTCCATATTCTCCATCATCATAATCACCCAGGGCAGGTAGAATAGGCCAATCAGTGGCCTACGTGCCGAGTGGACTCAGCTGGACTCCACTCCCCACTATGCGAATAAAAGAATACCGACTGCACTATCCCTGCTCTCTAAGTGTTTTGTAATGAATTTTAAATAAATTAATAATTTTATCTCTATTTTGTCATTTTACATAATTATAATTATATAATTGTAAACGCTTACGATTTTTGGAACGTATTTCCATTTCTACCGCAATAGGATGACTTCACAAAACGCGATCTCTTTTCGAGGAACACGTTCCCATTTTAAAATGTTCCATGTCTGTATTTACTTTCTAGCTTTGCATTATTATATAAAAACACGCCATTAATAAATTGACGTGATTGCACACAAAACACGGATTGTTCTTAATTTGCGAAGCTCAGTAGCATTGAATGCTATTCCAAGCCCAGTGCTTTCAGCGTTTGTGCTTATCTGAAAGGTTTGCATTATTCTGCGTGTACACGGATCTGTGGGCAATAGAACAGCAGCAAACAATAGTAACCATAGGCTAATCCTAACAAACATCCAGTTAACACAATGAGTGCGGTATTTGTATTTCTACTAGAATAGTCGTCGAAATATAAATCAAGCAATTATAATTAGGAAGTAATTATATTTCAGAAATAATTCGCTAATGAAAAGTAAGAACGCGGTGTGTTTTTTTTTAAACAATTTTAGACAAGTATATAGTCCAGTGTTTCTTTACTTATTTCACTATTGATAAATTTATATCTCAGGCTCTATCCGACTTCCCACCGCGATGTATCGGGTTCCATACCAAGCTAGGTGTGTAAGATTTATGGTGGACAAAATAACACTGGGATAGATTTTATCCGAATAATTGTTTTCCCCTGCTGATTTTCATTCCACTAGCCTATCCGTATTCATTAATCATCGTGACATGGACGTTACATAGACCCGATGACAGCGTCGTTAAATAACCAACAAAATATATTGTGGCGTGTAGAGCCGTTTCTAGGCAACGGCTCGGTAAACGTTCCCGCGGCAACGGATACACATGCAGAAATAGATGTGCTCTTGGAAGCGGTGTCCTCTACTCGGTCCGTGAAAAAATGAGGACAGTTGAAGCAAGAATAGGTCAGTTGGAAGGGAGCTGCCGTTCAGAGAGGACTTCAGTATGGGTGCAAGGAATAGCCATTGCTAGAAGCCGTTACTAGGAAACGCCTAGTGAAGACACTGCACGCTGGAAACGACTTAGCGTGTGCTGCATTGATTAAATATCGCAGAATGATCGAATTATTTGTGAATAGCACATTGGAAAGAATTCAGGATGAGAGTTTTGTTGCCTAATTTGAGGCGCTATACCCGCATTTGCTTGTAGGAAGGAATCCCCCCCCCCAATTTAGTGAGGATAGCCGGGTTTCTGGGCCGGTGTTTGTACCGAGCAGCTCAAGAACACGAGTCTGTACTGCCCCTCACTCCCCGCTCTGCCTCGACCCCAGGGTTCAATCCATTGTATCCATAGTTTACAGAAACTGATGAAACAACACGAAATGGTTTAGCCTGTAAAGACATAACCCGCGGCCCAGTATCTGTTCCGCGTGTTGTCGGAACTTGAGAGAGCATAAGGTCAAAAGCCCATCAGAATTTAATGTTGGAACAGCCCCCATAATGAAATGAGTTCTGAGCGTAAGTCCCAAGCCTCAAGCAGCTCGGAGCAGTGATAACGCCCTATATTCATACTCTGGAGGCGATGGTTTCGATTCTCGGCTGAAATACCGGTTGTCCTGACGTTCTTAATGGTTTTCCTCAGTCCATCCAGGCAAATGCCCGTATTCTAGTCAGTGCGGACAGACAGACATGATGAAGCGGATAGGTGATTTTTCTAGCTTCTTTTTTTGCAAGATCACGTAAAAATTGCCAATAGAGTGTAATATATTACTGAAATGATCTTATGCATTTTAGTCAAAATAGTTACTGCCTACGAATTGGAGGAAGGGATGTGAGGTTTTCACAGAGGTCTCGCCTTCCGGTGTGTGACGCCGTGTAGTCCAATACATTTTCACCGATCTACAGCTCTGCTTTCTGCTTGAGTCTTGCCGGTTTATTGCTTGCCTTACTCTTCGCCTCTGAATATGAAGGTGGTATTTTCCTCCGAAACGACCCTGGACTTGCACCGGCCAACTCGGCCGTGTAACCCATAAGGTAGTTCGCTGAATGTATATAGGTTGATTCCCAGCAGTAGTAGTGTATTATCTCCACTGCCTGTCAGTCTTTTTATGTGTTTCCTGAGAGACAAAGCGGGAAAAGCGAGAAGCTGATGTTCCCTTCCATGTAACATTCCTCTTCATAATTCTCTATAGCGTGATGCATACGAACGCCATCAAATTTATGTTTAATTTATTACTTTAATTCTTGGAGACATGAAATAGTTCAGTATGTTCCAGGAAACAGATTTATTTTCCTTGCTATGTGGCAACAAGTCCCACAACTCAGGGTTCTCAACAAGAGTTCTCGGGTTCAATCCCTGGTGATTTAATGTTATGACGCGCGGCCTAAAACTCTGAGTACCGGAGTCCGAGCCAGGTGTCCATTGCCAGTCAACGGCTGGCCGAACGTATTCACAAGCACTACAAGAATAGATTTCCATTGCTACGCGACGGTTCTAGTTACTATGGTTCACTTTTTCACTGTTGAAAACTGATAACCACATCAACGAATCGTAGGGTGCACAGTAACGGCTTCTAAAACAGGTTTGTTACTGCGGATGTGAAAGGCAGAACTCTTCAAGGAGGTGATTCCTACACCAGCCGCCTAGCAGGAATAAAAGGAGACCAGTTGAGAAGCCGTCAGTTCAGAAGAGAAGCCAGAAGCGCAGAAGTGAAGTCGGAAGTTCAGAAGTGAAGTCGGAAGTTCAGAAATGAGTCGGAAGTTCAGAAGTGAAGTCGGAAGTTCAGAAATGAGTCGAAGTTCAGAAGTGAAGTCGGAAGTTCAGAAGTGAAGTCAGAAGCGCAGAAGTGAAGTCAGAATTTCAGAAGTGAAGTCTGAAGCGCAGAAGTGAAGTCGAAAGTTCAGAAGTGACGTCAGAATTTCAGAAGTGAAGTCGGAAGTTCAGAAGTTAAGTCAGAAGCACAGAAGCGAAGTCGGAAGTTCAGAAGCGACGTCAGAATTTCAGAAGTGAAGTCGGAAGCGCAGAAGTGAAGTCTGAAGTTCAGAAGTTAAGTCAGAAGTACAGAAGTGAAGTCAGAAGAAGAACCAGAATACGATAGAACACAGAGTGTATGAATTGTTATAACCGAGTGTGATTGTAGTAATGACGTCAAATAAGCATAATCATCAAATATAGAATCCACAATTATTGGTCACGTTACCCCCTCCCCCCACTACACGTGACAACGTGATATTCACGGTGGATGAATTGGCACCGCAAAAAGTTCTGCCTCAGAGCCTCTTCAGTTTCCCCTGATAATCGTCATTCCACTATTGCTCTGTGCTCATCAGTCACCGCCCTCTGAGGCATGCGATAGCCCTGATCAGGCAGTACATTATCACATCCTGGGTCTTGAAGTTTGGGGCTTCATCTCCGACCCAGCAGATGACAAGAAATATGGAAGCTCGTTTTGGCAACCAGTGTGACCATCAGGAGACGAACACGAGACCGTAGCGACCAAAGCAAGACATGTTATAGATCCATATTACTCATACTTCCGATTGAACTGAAGTAACGAAGGGGCCAGGGAGGGCTCGGTTCGTGTTGGGTGCCCGTTACTCGTACTTCCGCGTTATCGCCCCAGAGGGAGTTCCCCTTGATCATGCGCATGTGAGATTAAAACCGAAAGTTTACCGAAGTATCTGTCTGCCTTCAGTCACGTGACACACGAGGCCCTGTTACACGGAACGAATTATGTAGCATATATATCTGGGATTTCAGGTTCCCACAGCCGTGGTATGACGCCGTGTAGCTTGGTACTGGTGTACATGCTAAACTATACGGTGCCTGATACCGGAATGCCATAATTCTAGACTTGTGTCAGTCTTGATATTCTTACTGTCATGAAAAAAGTTGACTGTACTCTGGGGTGTGACGTCGTGTAATTTGGTATCTGTCTACCAAACTAGAGCGACTCACAGAACTGAAGTCCGGAATCACGGGAGGTCATCAGAGCCGTGTATATACACATTAGTGCCCTCTGAGGCGTAGTGTCGTACAGTTTTATCTCTTTACCAAAATATACGGGGGCACGTGGTGGACTAGTTCGTTAAGGCACTATTCTACAATCCAGAATGTCGCTGGTTTGATTCCCGATGAGGTAATTGGATTTATCAATTGATGTAAATCCTTCCAGCCGCACTATGGCCCTGGGGTCGACTCAGTATCTAATAGAAATTAGTACCAGGAATTTTCCTGGGAGGGGGGGAGGGTGGTAAAGGGCGGCCGACACGTAAAGCTGACAACCTCACCACTATCTGTGAGCCGATTACGACGTCTCACAACCCCTTGGGCCTCCACGACCTGTTTGAGGGATGCCTTTATCATATTTTACAACGTCACATACCAGAATACCGTAATTTTAGGCTTATATGTTAACTTATTTTTACAAATACGCTTTTTTGATAGGTAAGTGAATCTTCATGCATTCCTAAATGCACCATTTGTTTCTACTGAAATGGACCAGAGTGTGTCAGATGTTATCCCCACGGCGGTAAGAGTTGAGTCTTGAGACGTTGCCTGTGGACTTTTGTGGTGAACAAAGTGGCACTTTTTTACTGAAATTCGCAGAAAAATTTAATTGAAAATTTCTTACCGAAAACCATACGAAAGACGCACACATTTCAGAAGTATACACTGTAACATATTTCTTTATCATTAAACTGGACGACCGAGGAAACGGGGCTCAATTCCGGGAAGGGGTCATAGTCTTTTCTCCCCTCCACAGCGTCCAGACCGATTGTGTGTCCTAGTAAACCTCTTACGGAATGAGTACCAGGGGCTATTTCCTGGGGATAAAGCGACCGAGGCATGAAGCTGATCACTCACCTACTTCTAGTGACGGGGTTAAGAATACGTGGAGCTGTATCTCCACTCCCTCATCCGTCTTCAGTGGCAGGATGCACATGGACTACTGTATTTTTCGCTTCAGAATTTTTGTGTCGGCATTGCATTTCGGATCCAAGCTTAAAGTATTGTGAATACATTATGGGCTATAATGGAATTCCTGCTGTAGGCCCATGATGAAAACACATTCTTGCACCATTGACAGTGTTCAATATTTCTGCTGTATTTAGTACCCGATATCAGGCAGCTATAGGTTTCCGATAAAGGTGCGGTGTTGATAACCAGTGATGGGTCGATGGAGGTTTCTGGCGGCGTTCACCGAGCCATCTTATTTCAAACCATTCTGTTGTGCTTCACAATTCACTCTCCTGTAGCCCAGCAACCAGTCGCTATTGGTTTTTTTTTTTTTTGTATTTACTCTTGTAATTGACATTTTAAATGACAATGGGGCATGCGAATGAAGTCTTGTGTAACTGCGATGCCTCATGCATTCGTGAAGCATCAGTCGCACTCAGTGTGACAAGTATACAGCAGAAGGTCAATACATACGGTAACCGAACAGCCTGGTCTGGAAATAAGAGGGTAAAAAGGTAGAGCTATCCCTGTGACAGGCCGTGGAGGCCCATAAATCGTGGCTCCCACAATCGACTCGCACATTGCGGCAAGGTTGTCAGCTTTATGCTCCGGCCGGCCGCTCTATAGGGCGAATATATCTAAACTCCGTGGCTTTAGCACGCAAGCGAACTATACCGACCGAGCGACGGCCGCTTGTCGGCGAAGTTAGTGACAACTTTAGCGGATAGAGGGTGTCGCGTGGTCAGCGCAACGTTAATTTCGGTTTTCTAGACCGGAGCCGCTATTTCCTTGAGAGAGTTCCTCAGTTATCTTCTCGAGGCTGAGTGGACCCCGTTCCAGACACACTACTTCTCAGAAAATATTGTAGCGTCGGGAATCGAACCCGGGACATCTGAATCTGTAGTCAGGAACTCTGACCACTAGACCACAGAGGCGACGCTATCACTTATAAACTTATATAATGTCAAATGGTAGAATTATAGATAATGAACCGGGGAAAAAATTCTAGAAAGAAACTGCCATGGCTTAGTCGATGGAGAGTATGAGCCAAAAATCAGTACTGAAATGAAAAGACGCCCTGTTGATACCACTATCTATTCATGTGAAGGTCCCTTGCACGACAGAACCTTCTCAAGTCCCGAAGAAATGGTCCGATCACCATGTCCCTGTAGCGTTCTTGGGTGACGGTAAGAGCATTGCCTTCCTCATCCTCAATGAAATAGGGGCCTAATGTACCGTGAGCTGAGACGGCACACCATATTGTCACACGTGTGCTATGTAGTGGTTTCTGGACGATAACATCTGGCCGCTCAAAACCAAGGAAGCGAGTTGTCTGGCGACCACTTCCGTATGAGCGGAAATAATACTCAACTATGAATACTTTTTCCTCCATCAAGAGACCCATTTGCAACAACAACTGCACAACACAACTTCCTTTTCACTCCTGGGAACACGTGCGGCTGGAGCTATGCCCCGTCGAAAAACGCACATGCCCGTTCGAGATGCGCGAGTTTCAGTACTACATGTTGTGGCGCGTACTGTACTATCCCGGAGGGATTGAGGAAAACGTAAATATTCAGTCTGGATAGATGAAATCCCAGCCGAGATTCTAACCGAGGACTTACCGAATAGAATTCTAGGGCGTTAGAGCTGCACCATTCCTTTCAGTGTTGTTGCGATAGTATCATATTTACGCTCAATACGTCTCTTGCGTTCGTTGGAGATCAGACGTAGGGTTCGCATGACAAACTGCTGTCTGAAGACCGAATCACAGTTCAGATGTTCCACAGCACAACAGAAACATCTGGAGATCCCCAAAAGAGACATATAACGCCTTGTGCACTTCGGATATTTGCTTACGTTGCTTAGCTATACCTCATTATATTAGCTTCTTCTCAGAGGACAGTGTACTACATAAGGAAGTTCAATTAACCTTCACATCATAAAGTGCCTAATAGTTTATCATGATGAGAACCCAAATGTAAGATAACTTAGTCGGTATAGTTACGGGCGAGGTTCGATTGCCGGCAGGGGCATGATTATTGTTCCATAAAACATCCGGACTTGTCCTGGGGCCCACGCAACCTCTCATCCCGTGGGTATCGGAATGGGGTCTTTCCCCGGAGGTAAAGCGGCTGGGCCGTGAAGCTGACCATTCTCCATCAAGTGCCGTAGTAAAAAATGGTATAGCTATACCTCCGCTGCCCCATATGAAATGTTGCTTGATCAAGTACAGGAACAAGTTTCTCTTTACCCAAATACAGGTGTCCCAGGGGGAAAGGTCAGAATTCCGGGAGGTCGTAGTATCGGCCATTCTAAGCAAAATTGTATGTGTACACGTGTCCTATTCTGAACGGTTTCCGAGGTAGAGCTACGTCACTGTACAGTACACTGTACACTGTACAGACGAGCAACACGCCATGGCCTCACACGAGTTGCACCAAGATACAGCTATTTCATTGTACAGTACACTGTACAGACAAGCAACACGCAATGTTCTCACAGGGGTTGCACCGAGATAGAGCTATTTCACTGTGCTGTACACTGTACACTGTACAGAGGAGCAACACGCCATGTCCTCACACGAGTTGCACAGAGACAGAGCAATTTCATTATACAGTACCGTACTGTACACTGTACAGACGAGCAACATGCCATGTCCTCACACGAGTTGCAAAGTACACTGATGTTGACGGTGGAATTTTCAAAAATGTATTATACTGGGTAAACTGCACCAACTTTGTCACTTGAATAGTAAATACCGTTATTAAAAACAGTACGTAATATCTCTTTCTTATCAACAATTTTTGAGCTGTACGGTGAAATAGCTCTATCTCGGAAACCGTTGCCTAGAATGACCGATACTATGACCTCCCAGAATATTGACTTTTCCTCCTGGGACACTGAATAAAGTTATTTCGCTTCTGTCTGCGATCGTAGGAAATAAAAAAGGCTCTGAGGGAGGAAATGAAGCGAATTGGGTCGATTTAAAATTAATCTTAGGTCCAGAGGCTGGATTGAAATTGATTGTTTTAAGATGTATAAGCTTCATGGATGGGTTAGGTCGAGCGTACCTTGTGCCTTAGGCTCTCAGCGTGGATGACGATCAGACTGTACCACTACCGCGTCCAGCATGAGAGTTTCTAGTGTCGTGTTGATTATTTATATGATATTACCAAACAGTGAGTGACTGAGACTTAATTCTCTTTTCGGGGAATTTAAATGATCTCAGACATAATGTTAAACACGTCAAAACTTTCCGATATGCTTGCCTTAAGAGCTGTTGCTAATAAAATTAATTTGTCCGTGCGCTTAATTAAGTACTACGCTAAGTAGACATAGGGGGAAGTGGAGGTATAACGCCTCGTATTCCTAAACTCTACACTTGATGGAGGTAGGTATTTAGTTTCACTCTCTGGTCGCTTCAGGTCCCCTAAAAGTTCCAGGTACCCCCCTGGATAGGCGTCTGGTTTTATCCCCGAACCTGTCTGGCCGCTGTGGAGAAGAAAAGTATCACTGTCCTTGGTGGGAATCGAACTTCAGTTCTCCTGTCATTCAACTCGCAGCATGATGACAGAACTTCCTGCGCTGTTCAAACCTGCAGACGAATTACGTTTACATTTGTAAGGCAAAACGGGGAGGGTCACGCCCTAAGCGTGCAGTTCTGCTCCTTCGTTAAACCAATTATCCTTTGCTTCTCCCACGGGCGGAATCTTATCTCGCGTTCCCAACACCCTGTCAGCGCCAGGTCAACAACAGAAGCTAATTGCGGTTAAGTTCTGAAATATATTTATGTATCTGAACACCCTGAAAATCTACTTTGGTCACTATTGGCGGGTGATTATACGTATCTTCGACTGATCACAGTGGTCGCGCAGTCTGAGGCATGGATGTCCGTGTGTTTATTCTGTTTGTGCTTTCCTTTTTGCACATACTCCTTCCGAGGGGCTGAGCTCCATTCTAAGATGTCCTGTCGCCTGTGTAGAAGACCAAGAAACTGAAAAAGCGGCCAAGGCCCAACAAAGGGGCTGTAGAGCGATAGATAGATAGATAGATAGATAGATAGATAGATAGATAGATAGATAGATAGATAGATAGATAGATAGATAGATAGATAGATAGATAGATAGATTTCATTTTATTGCTGGTGGGGTGGGTCTACGTCCCTTGTACTGCGGCAACTTCTGGCCTATTGTACCAGCCCCAGATGATAGGTGAGGGTGATTGTGGAGCAGTTGGTGGACTGAAGTTTGACAGGAGAAACCGAAGTACTCGGAGAAAACCTGCCCCAGCGCCACTTTGTTCGCCACAAATCCCACCAGACCCGGGATCGAACCCGGGCCGCCGCGATGGGAAGCTAGCGACTAACCGCTTGAGCTGTGGCGCGGCCTTAGATAGATAGATAGACAGATAGATAGATTACATCTTCGTATGCTTCGGAAACTAAGAAAGACAGCGGCCTGTTCGGTCAATAGACTATTTTCACACAGTATAATCATAGTATTTTGTGATTGTTTAAATGTACATTTTAAAACATTTCTTCATTATGAAAACCAAACAGCGTGCGTTTTGACATCACGAAATTATCTTGACCACCGCTGTACATGTTAATGTAGTTTTGTTCGTGTTTCTTACACACTTTACACTGTAACATAAATACACTTCCCGGCCAGTAAACTTAGACCGTTGAGCAAGTTCATTTTTCGAAAACACACTTTGCAATAAAATAAGTTCAAAAATTCGAAGAGGTAATACTGCTGTAAGCCGGTCACGGTAGCCGAGCGGTCTAAGGCATGCACTGTCTTCGCTCGCTCGGAAGCCGGGATCGTGGGTTCGAATCCAACTCAGAGCATGGCTGTTTGGTGTGTATGTGTGTGCGTGAGTTTTTCTGTGTTTGTGTACATGTAGAGGCTGATCACCCGCCCAAGGTGACCTATCGAATGTCTTAAGAACTAGTAAACCGAAGTGAAACGGAGAGCTTCATGGAGGTAGGCCAAGGCCAAAATTGGGGCCGTAGCGCCAAAGGAAAAATAAATACAGCTGTGAAGGACGAATCTATTGTCTTTATATCTATCGGATATTTGTAAGGACTAGATAGTGCTTTTAGACGTGCCTTGTTGCAAGAAGGAGAGAACTGTCAAAGTGACTAAGATGTTGCATTCATGCCAGAATATTCCAAAAAAAGAAAGAAAAAGAAAAAGACCGAGGAGACTGAATTTCTGTTTTGTTCGTTTCTTTTTTTCGAGACCTCGAAAGTAGGCCAGGCCGCAGTGGCTTGACTGGGAGCAGCTGAACGCTGAGTTACGTAATTCTGAGGTAGGTTGAGCCAGGAGTCTGGATATTTCAGTTCAATGAATTACGTCCCATTATCCTCGAATTAGCAGTGAGTGTATTAGGCATATATTCAGATATTAGATATTAAGGGATTGTGTACGAATATCTTGATCGAGTGGGTGATATTCCTGCTTCAAATTCCATAGATTCTTTGTTCAGATCTCGGCGCGAACTCCTGATAATTTGACTGAAGGCTTCGTGGTTTTGTTCTGTCCCTCCAGACAAATGACAGGATCAGAGGTTCACTGAGATCAGGCCACGACTTTCCTGTACTCGCAATATTATCATTCGACCTCCTTATCCTCATCCTTCTTCAGCGTTGTGGATTGGACCCTCTGGCCTTTTCTTGTTTTGAACTAACTTCTGAATCGTAAATATTGGAGCGTATAAAGCCGTTTATGAGCAACGGCTCGGTAAACACATTCCCGCGGCAACGGATACGCGTGCAAAAACAGAGGTGCTCTTGGTAATGGGTTTTTCGACTCGGTCCGTGCAAATGGGTTATAAGGAGGATAACCGAAGCAAGAATAATTCAGTCGGAAGGGAGCCGCCGTTCTGAGAGGATTTGGAACCCGGAAGCAGGGACTAGCCATTGTTAGAAGCCGTTAACCTGCAACTACTAGTGAAGACAGCGGTCGGTAGTGATTTGTTAATTATATGGAAGTCAGCGCTGGCCCTATAATTAAGTGTTCCAAAAATTCAATATCGAATCCAAAACCCCGTCAAGAATCACACTGAAAATCGTAACAATATAGTTGTTATGACTCCCTGAGTGGGTGATCAGCCAATCCTGAGTCCTCTACCTACACAGGACGACAAAAATATTGAAAGAACGCAGACTTACATCAATGCCTCAAGTTGAATTCGAACTTAGGTCCCATTGCTGTGGCGGTTGAAACCATCCGAAGTGACATAATCCATATACTGACAACGTCGTTAAAATAAATCACGAAACATATTACTGATACGAGATTGACTTAATTAAAGTCTAAGATTTAATTATATAACATTCTCTGTTTCTCATTGGATATCTTTTAGATATGGGGTTGTTAGTGTGTCGTTAAAGACATAGCGGCACCATTCACGTTGCGAAACTTGACATGGCACCTCGTTGTAATATTTCATACGCCCTATCACATTCTTTTAATGCCTTACACAATAATTCTTCAGCGTAGATCATTATAGCCTGCAATGAAGAACTTGCTTTGTTTTCCTCGGTCATTCATGTTAGCGCCCTCCCCGCACCTTTATGATTAATATTACTCATTGTCTCTTTGGCGGAAAGTTTCCAGATGTAACACGACCTCCCGTCGAGACCAGATTTTCCCCTTGTGGGAGTAGTGGGTCTACAGGAAGGAAGTCTGCGAGCGTGGAAACTTGATTGCGTGCTGCCTGGCTTGCAGGGAACCAGGGGCAGCATGGTACTGCTCTCAGGCCGTGAGAAAGCAGCAGTAACTCCGCATAAAGCACCTCTTACGGTCTCTTATGCTCCTGTGTAGCCCTTGAGGTTCGGCCACAGAGCGCTACGCTATGTTCGCTACGTACGCTGTGTACACTCTGCGACGCAGCTAACATAGGGAACATAGCGTACGTAGCGTACGTAGCGCGCTCTGTGTGGCCGAACCTTTACACGATACTGTTATATAGCACAAAGATTGTCTGATCTGCCTTCAGGTAACTGGAAATATCGCAAGATGCCTGCATTTCGATACTTAAAAAAGTTTTTTTTGCTATAGCTTTTAGTATGTGTGCCTATGTTTCAGGATACAATTGGAATTAAGGTCAGGACTGTAGTTGGTAGTTAGTTGGGGACCATACTACAAGCCGGAAGGTTGCGGGTTTGATTCCTGATGATACTTCCAGCCGCACTATGACCCTAGGGTCGACTCAGCCTCTAACAGAAATGAGTACCAGGAATCTTCCTGGGGGATAAAGGGTGTCGGCGCATAAGGCTGACAACCTCACCGCCATCTGTGAGCCGATTTTCTAGAAAATGTGGGAGCCTCGACGTCTCACAACCGTATGGGCTTCCACGGCCTGTTACAGGGATAGCTTTACCGGTTTAACTTCATATCATAATTTATAAGGGACTAAAATTGTAATTGTAGGATGTTTTCATAATTTTGGTTATGAAATATTCTGTCTTCTGGTATATGATGACGTGTAGACCATTGAAAGTCAAGCGATGTTTCGGAGGAAATGTCGCCTTCTCTTCAAGTAGGAAGAATAAGCCAAGGAAGAAACCAGCGTGAAAGCAGATGGCAAGAAGTGCTGTTCTCTTAAGGCGACATGTTGCTCCGAAACGTCGGGTGACTGCCAACGGACTACACTGCGTTATATCACGACTGACAGAACTCTTCGGAAAGTCCCATAGTTCTACCCCCTCCACATATCCCCGTCAGCGGACTTCCTTCTTTCCCCTCAGTCGGTCAGTTATTCTCTTAATGCGCATGTCTGCAGTGATAACAGCGTAACCGGCCCTTTGTACTGGTTAACATAGGCCATAGAAGCTGGAGGGGAATATAACATTAGGCAGAGGCGGTAAAACATCGAGGCCTGTCATCCGTAAGGCTCCTTTCTGCGGCCTCAGTAATTGAAACACGCCTAAAACTGGAAGAACAAGATTACCTGGCGAAACATGCCACGTCATGCCAATAATTTCTTGTAGGGGCGGCGAGGGGCGTGGTTCAGCCGTTTTAACGTCTCGGAACTGAATTTCCGTTCGCTCGGAGCCAGTTGCATGATCTGGCGTTAAACCGCAGAGTCGGAAAGCTGAGGTGAACTTCCCGTTGTTTGCCGACGCACGGTCTTCAGCCATCCGTCCTCAAAATATTGAGCAGTGTGTGGACAATGATTTATTTGTTAAATGGTCGGAGAGTGGAGGAGAAGGAGGGAACGGAGAACTTCGCCGATAAACCGATCCCGTTGCCTCACCTCCGAACGAGCAACTTAGCCCGATAACCGACTGCATTCATACGTTTTGGACCTCTTTCTTTATAAGGAAAGGAACTACCTCGGCGTCCGTGTGGTTGTCTAACTCCGTGGAGCTGAGTCCGTCAGAAGCCACCAATCGTGCAGCTACTCAAGAACTTGCCAGCATTTTGTGGAACCCGAAGGTTCATTACCGCGTTCACAAGAGCCCACCACCGGTCTTTTCTGAGCCAGATCAATCCAATCCATAACACTTGACTCTTTCTGTAAGATCCATTGTCTTTTATATATAATAACTTTCTAACTATTGGTGAATAATAATAATTATTCTTGCTGTGTACATCATGCCGCTAGAATTTCTGTCTAAATTTACAGCTAAGAAGGTAAGGTAAAGTCCCCGTGCGCCGGTCACGGTAGCTGAGCGGTCTAAGGCATGTACTGTCTTCGCTCGCTTGGAAACCGGGATCGTGGGTTCGAATCCCACTGAGGGCATGGATGTTTAGTTTGTGTGTGTGCGTTTTTCTGTGTTTGTGTACAGGTAGAGGCCTTGCGACGAGCTGATCACCCGCCCAAGGAGTCCTACCGAATGTGTAAGATCTAGAAAAACCGAAGTGAACGGAGAAGTTCATGGAGGTAGGCCTAGGCCCACTGGGGCTGTAGTGCTAAGGGAAAAAAAAGTCCACGTGCTTAACTAATTAAGAACTACGCCATGAAGGCGTATGGGGGAGTGGATTTATAGATCCACATTTTCTTGACCTCGGCACTAGTTGAATGTGAGAAGTCAGCTTCACGTCGCTATACCGACTCAGGTATTTACAGCTTACTCACGTGAATAATACTAATAAGGCAGCTGTAAGAACATATGAAGAGAAAGCAACACTGGCGTCAACAATATGGACCCCTAAACCTGAAGGAAAGAGAACACTAGCAAGAGCTAGACGTAGACGAGATGGTAATAATACAAGAATTTCTGGGAAGAAATAATAGCCCGCTTTCCTTCCATATGTATTGAATGCAATGTGACATGACACCCGAATGCCAGAATAATGGAGCCGAAAAACGGCTGTTGCTAGACAGCGACTCAGTAAATATGTTACCGTTGCAACGAGTACACACAAAGTTGTTAGGAGACATACACATAGAGAAAGATACTTTTATAAACTTATTTTATTTTTCAAAATAAGGAAAAATAGGCTTAAAATAGGTCTCGGTGGAGTAGAAGACTGTGCATACTGGATTCATCTGGCTCAGGATAGGGTCTAGTGACGTGCTCTTGTGAACACCGTAATAAACCCTCGGGTTTCATAAAATTCTGAGAATTTCTTATTTAGCTAAGTAACTGTCAGTTTCTCAAGAAGGGCTCAGCTCCATACATTAATTAGTTACCTAAAATTGTATGTAGCAACATACCTTGAAGAAATTAAGGCAGTTTCGCAGAAACTGAAACCGTAACCACAGGAGTGAGCTAATGAGCCTTATAGCGATGCATGTGAGATGGTATCAGGCGATACACTGTGGGCATACAAGATTAACGATCGGGGTTTGATTCCTAATAATAGGTAAAATTTTCTCTTCGCTGCCATATCTGAAGCCCGCTCATTGCATTCAGTGATTAACACAATACATTTCTCGGGGTTAAAGCGGCCGGGGTGTGAAAGCAACCACGCGCCTCCACATCATGTCGAAGTTGTGAGTATGAAGTTCCCGTGTTTGAAACCCTGGGGTGACGTCAGCTTATCTTCACTTTTACTGCCTTTATTGTCAGCAAACATATGTACAGGGAGCAGTTTTATGTTACATGTGACACGTTGCCAAGTAACAGCTGTGCAAACAGGCGACAGTGCAACAGCCATTGCTACGGAACAGCTCTGTGGACAAGTTGCCTCCCCCGCAGCGAGAGAACACTCAATAGTGGAAGAAACGTTTTCTGTGTCGTCCGTGCCGGGGCTATATAACGAGGACTAGTAGTTCAGTGGAGGTGGGTTCGAATACCTCCACTGTAAACCTGCGAGTAGTAGTACGTGACGGAAAGGGAACGCAGTGGCCGGACGCATAACGCGACCCTGTTCCTGGGGGGACTCGGCCTTCCAGGGTCGGTGAGTGTCAAATCAGGTACAGTAAAATATGGCCATAAGTCCCGTTGGACTCGGACCCGAGATGACTGCGCTGGCGAGTTCCAGCAGTAATTACGAACGACGGACTCGTCCTCCCGTCAGAGAGGGCGCCCCAAATCAACAAACCCCCAACTGTCTGACTAACAGAAATCTTGTCTTGGGCCCCAGATGAGACTAGACACCAAGACAGACTGGCCGACTGACCTTGAGGTCCATAGCCTGGATTGGTAGGACGATTGATGAATAGAAAAGTATTTGGAAAGAAATGGGCGTGGCATAATAGAGATATCATTCGGTCATTTTCGTGGAGGGACTGGGGAAAACAAGGAATCCCGGTCATGACATCCGATATCTCGAATGAGATTCGAACTCAGCTGCTCCCAAATGCACGTGTAGCTTTAAATTTTTGCCGAGACGAT
>NW_019725489.1:113602-117434 GCF_002891405.2 Cryptotermes secundus | reverse complement strand
CCCCCCCCCCCATTGATTTAATTACCATGGTAACATCAGGCGAGGCATACGGCCTACCGTCAAGTTTCTCACTAAGTAATTTCTGAACCAGACTTGTGTCAAAATATTCCTCATACTTGAAGGAAAGTGACGTCAAGTAGCACGGTTCGTCAACGTTTCGGAGGAATATATTGCCTCAGTCTTCAGGGTCGAAGATTAAACTTCTTGATCTCTCTTCGACTATATAGATGGTTCAAATAGGTTTCTGTTAACGGTACCGGACTACACGGCGTCACATCCCAGAATATAGTCACCGCTGTGAGAGCCTCATTTCCAACATATAGTATTTTTTTTCCTTGGCAATACAGCCCCAGTGGGCCTAGGCCTACCTCCATGAACTTCTCCGTTCACTTCGGTTTTTCTTGATCTTACACATACGGTAGGACTCCTTGGGCGAGTGATCAGCTCGTCGCAAGGTTTCTACTTGTACACAAACACAGAAAAACGCACACAAACATCCATGCCCTGAGTGGGGTTCGAACCCACGATCCCGGCTTCCGAGCGAGCGAAGACAGTGCACGCCTTAGAAGGCTCGCCTACCGTGACCGGCTCCAACATATAGTATATCTTTCTTAATTTTCTCATGCACCGTAACGAAATGTCTTGTTTCTCTGGTAATTCAGACTCCGTTCCTCAGGAAGGACTCTGATGTATGCAGTTAGTGTGTTCAGGTGTTCAGAAGTATGAAGAGAGAAAAATAGGAACTCATGATCAAGTGGAGATGACAATAAATTTGTTATTCTGCTAACAGTTTTTGTTATTACAAAAATTGTTACTCCCATTGGATGCCACATTCATTCTGCCACTCACTGAGCTGAGCCCTTCTTGAGAAGCTGCCAATTGTGCAGCTACTCGAGAGCTTCACAGCATTTTATGGAACCCGAAGGTTCATTCCCTTGTGTACAAGAGCCCTCCACTGGTCTCTATCCTTAGTCAGATAAGTTCAGACAGCATTTTATGGAACCCGAAGGTTCATTCCCTTGTGTACAAGAGTCCTCCACTGGTCTCTATCCTTAGTCAGATAAGTTCAATTCATACCATCCCATCCTTTCTCTCTAAGATCCATTTTAATATTATTCACCCAACTACTCCTTGCTCTTCCTAGTGTTCTCTTTCCTTTTGGCTTTCCCACATTAAAGAAGGTAATAATTTAAGCTATCCCTGTAGCAGGCCGTGGAGGCCCATAGGGTTGTGAGACGTCGAGGCTCTCGCATTCTCTAGACAGTCGGCTGATGGATGGCGGTAGGGTTGTCATCCTTACGCGCCGGCCGCCCTTTACCCCCAGAAAGATACTTAATACTATTTTCTGTTAGAGGCTGAGTCGACCCCAGAGCCATAGTGCGGCTGGAAGGATTAGGTCAATTGAAAAATCCAATGGCCTCATTTGGGAATCGAACCCGCGACCTTCCGGCTTGTAGCATAGTGCCTCAACCAACTACGCTACCGCGTGCCCCACATTGAAGAATTAAAGAACTATTTAATTCTTTGTCTTCTGTTGTCACGCCGTATGGCCGTTTCGGAGGAACATGTTTGCCTTCCATCTTCAAGGAAGAAGAGTAATTCAGGCAAGAAATCAGCCTGAAGCAAGTAGCAAGGAGGATCAAGAGTTTCGACGGACTGCACGGCGTTACATCTCTTCATAACCACTGGTGTGAGGACTTCAAACCCTAGATATTTTCATCACGTCCGTCTTTCTGTTAGCAGGCAACAACTCGAAACCCGTTGACAGTATTTTTTCATGAATTGCAATACTGAGAGATTTTATTAAAATTCCCCCCCCCCATTATCGATTTTGGTTAAGGAATGATAAAAACAACAGACAATACATGAAGACCCGTACAGGTTTCTGCGCACATCTTCAGGTTAAATCGCGCGCCCGTATGTTTATGGAAATGAAAAATATGCCCAAAAAATTGTGGAGAAAATTGAAATACTGTGTTTATGGCCAGAACAACTTTCGCGTAAATCTCTTCATTTTCCGTACAATTTAGCCGACTGGAGAGAAGCCCTGGAATTGTTGCGCTGTGCATATATTTCATAACTTATTTGACGGTAATGAAGTCGTGAAATATGGTGAAATCAACGTATAATATAAACCCTTGTTAAAAATATTCGTCCCACTTTCGTTCTATTAGACTAAATTCTCTTAATGAACAACTTATTTAGCTTCCCACACAACGCGCTTCGCTTGTGTTGTGTATGTGCTCAGTTTATCACAGTCACAATTACGGTTCCCAGCTAACAGAAGCACACTATGATATTTTTAATATACACTGAGTTTGTGCGATAGTCTATTATCCGACAAGAACCCCAGTGGTATACTCGGTTCCAGTTGCTGTAGAGCTAGAAATTAATGTAAAAGAACCTGCATCTGTTTTGTATAATTTAGTTAAGTTATGTATAAACAGTGAATTTTTATTAACCGCCTTTAAATAAACCTACTGTAGCGTATAGAACCGTTGCTATGCAACGATCGCGAGAAGGAACATGCGTTGCTTGGTACCAACAGGTAAACACGTCAACGATATCCGAGCTATCGTTAGGCAACCGCCCATAAGAACAACAGAGAGACTATTGGAGGCGGTGTTTTCTTTTGGGTCCTCCACGGGGCTATATAGCGAGGACCCCAGGCCGACTTGAGTGAGTTCAGTTGTGGGATATTCACCGGACAGTAAAGACGTGAGCGCGGAAGATGAAGAATTTTCATCTGTGGAATCCGTTACCAGGCAACGGCTGTTGGAGAGTAACAAATCGAAAACACTAGTGTGCCTTTGTGTGTGTGTGTGTGTGTGTGTAACGGTGAACTGTAGAGTGTAGTCACAATTCGTGTATTAAACACCGAGGTGTTTTTCAACTGGTGATTCAGTCTGCACCCACCTGCTCAAGCTGGTTCCTCGCTCCCAGATTTTTCTACCCTGAAGATGGAGGCGATACGTTCCTCCGAAACGTCAGTTCGCACTGGATCTGCACGGCACCAGATCCCAGAAGAAGGCATTCTTCATAGTCACCGCAGTGAAAACCTCAAATCCTACAAATTTATTACTTAGGCAACTGCATCAGTACATATTGGTTTTCACAGCAGTGACTCTGAGGAGTTCTGTCTTAGAGATTATAGCGGAGTGTAGTCGGTAAAAATTAATCGATGTTTCGGCCGAACATGTCGCCTCCATTTTAAGGGTAGAATAGTAAGTGAAGCAGGTAGCAAGCAGAGCTCTTGACATGCACCTCAGAAAATATAACTTTTTAAAAGAATCTGCATGCCAATTAAATTTATGAAAGTGCGTTTAAACTGCAAAACAAGATAAAATGAAGCATTTACACTGCAGTAGATAATTAAAACAATGTCATAATAATAACGCCCGGTTATCTCGCTAACGCGACTTTACCGTGCCAATGTATAAAACACGAAGAGATCGTCGGTGTAGTTTTATTGTTCTCGATGTGCTTCGTGCAGCTGTTAGTACCTCTAATTAAATTGCAATTGAATCAGTGATACACTTATAGGCACGTATTGAATTTAAACTTATATTCATGATCAAGACCGCGCCATAGCTCAAGCGGTTAGTCGCTGGCTTCCCACCGCCGCGGCCAGGGTTCGATCCCGGGTCTGGTCAAGTGGGATATGTGGTGGACAAAGTGGCGCTCAGGCGGGTTTTCTCCGAGTACTTCGGTTTCCCCTGCCAATCTTCATTCCACCAATTGCTCCACAGTCACCCTCACCTATCATCTGGGGCTGGTACAACAGGCCAGGAGTGGCCGCAATACAAGGGACTTATTCCCTCGCCACTAGCAA
>NW_019725489.1:105762-113410 GCF_002891405.2 Cryptotermes secundus | reverse complement strand
GTAAAGCAGTCTACTTTGCCGGTTCTCACGGTGTTGTCGCTTGCAGAATTCTTATACTTTTTCTTCTACCCTGAAGATGGGGGCGATACGTTCCTCCGAAACGTCGGTTAATACCACATATACACGGTGCCAAATCCCAGAAGACTGCTTTCTTCATAGTCACCGCCGTGAAAGCCTCAAATCTTACTGTCATAACATTATCATAGCATTTAGGTGAAGGAGGGAACGACTGCTTATTATTTCTGTTTTTACACTAAGACATATTTGCAAGGATGCTGTCACGTGTGTGAGTGGCTTTAAACGGTGTTTGGATTGTTAATTGGATTTATTGAACACTTATAGATCGTAACTAAAAGTTACTGTAGCGCTATCTCTAATTCACACACTCTGTAGTTGACTACAACACGTACTGAGTCTTCTCTCTGCTGTGTCTTTACCAGTCGTTACCTGGTGACAGATCCCAACATTGTTCTCTGCTTTCGTGCTCAACTTCTTACTGGCTGGCGACTGTCCCACAACTAACTCACTGCTCAAACTGTCCTGCTTGTAACATCTTGGCACGGCCCTCACACAAAACACCGTTCCTCTGTCACTGTATCCAATTGTTGCTTTGGGAAGAAGCTTGTTTGCGAAGCCGTTACTTAGTAATTGTTGTTGTATATTTGATTATCTCACGACCGTTACCTAGTAAGGGACTAACCTGCCACGATATAATGTGACATGCAAATCCATTGCCAGATAACGTCCGCAACACACACACGGCCAATAATACAGCAGCAGCGTTTTCTTTGTGTCTTTGCAGCTTGCGCATGCGCAAAAACGTTAGACAGCAGTGCTTATAAATCATGTTACATGTGTTTTTTGTAGGTAATTGTGATATTGATAAATATAATTTTTAATTCTCATATAAAAAGTACGAATGTTACTTCTAATTAAGTTTCCATTGTGCTGGAAAATATTCGTTGTGCACGAATTTTTTCTTATCTGACGAGATTTTAGATGCATCGCCTATATACACAGACTACACAGGAGCTTGTAGGGTTAGTAGCAGCTAGTGAATATATAACCCTAAAACTGTACTGTGATTTTGGAAATTAAAGGTAAAGTTGTCCCTGTTCTTAACTAATTAAGCACTACACCATGAAGGCGCATGGGGTAGTGGACGTATAGATCCACGTTTTCTTAACATTGGCACTAGTTTGAGGTGATTGGTCAGCTTGACGCCCCAGCCGCTTTAGCCCCGGGGAAAGAGCCCCCGGTACCCATTTTGTAGGAGATTGGGTGGACGCTAGAGCCGGTCTGGACGACGTGGAGAGGAGAAAATTTTTGACCCTCACGGGACTCGAACTCTGATCCCTCGGTCGTCCAGCCCGTAGCCAGTCGCTATACCGAATACGAAAGTCAAAATTTCAGAAGAAGAAATTACCACTTCCNTTGATTGTTAATTTGTTAGTGTGACGGACCAGAATGAAAGACCTCATACCACTTCCTTCTCTTTTCGCTTTAAAGAGAAGTAGTAGAGGGATACATAACAAGCAGGAAGTAGTGTATGCCACTCACCCAATGTCTGCCCCAGTACCGTGCGTCCATCTTCACCAAGGCAGGCGCTCCGTGCATCGAAGGGGTTCGTGAACTGAACGAAGGCGTATCCCTTGTGCATGGATATGCCTGCAGGGCAACAGAAAAGCAACTCATTACAACACTAAGGTTAGTTAAGTTTTCTTCTTGTACGCAATATTCTCGGTGATTACAACTGAACCGTTCGTTGTAGCCCCGGGCAGTGCACGGCAGCCTCGCTACTGCAGGAGTATGACAGGAAACTAGGAACAGTTCTGAACGCACACAAAGCAACTTAAAGTTTCCGGCAATTTCCAACCTGAACTTCACGGTAGCTGTTACTATTTTTGCGAAGGCCATGCTCATAGCTCAGGCGGTTAGTCGCCGGATTGCCACAGCGGCGACCCGTGTTTGTGCCCAGGTCAAGTCATGTGGGATTTGTGGTGGACAAAGTGGCAGTGGCGCAGGTATTCTCCGAGTACCTTACTTTACCTGTCAGTTCTAATTCCACCGACTGCTCCACACTCATCATCCATCAGCCGGGGCTGGTAGAGTGGGCCGATTATTGGCCGATGTACACTATCATAAGAAACTAAATTAAAAAAAAAAATTATTTATTGCCAGTGGGGTGGGACTAAGTCCCTTGTACTGCGGCCACGTCTGGCCTATAGTACCAGCCCCAGATGATAGGTGAGGGTGATTGTGGAGCAACTGGTGGAATGAAGATTGGCAGGGGAACCGAAGTACTCGGAGAAAACCTGCCCCAGCCTCACTTTGTCCGCCATAAATCCCACTTGACCAGACCTGGGATCGAACCCAGGTCGCTGCGGTGGAAAGCCAGCGTCTAACCGCTTGAGCTATGGCACGGCCCTAAATTAAAAAGTAACTACTATTTTTTCCGATTATTTTATAACATTGTCAATGGCTAGACTTTATAGCGCCCAGTGGTAAGATGATTAATGAATGACAAATTGGCGAGAAAAGGCAAAGGAACAGGTTGTGGACTGATCGAGCTGACCTAGCATTTTCGTTGAGGAAATGAGTAAACGTAGTGGCTGGGATTCGAACGGAGTACCTCATGAAGAGGCGTCTCAGATATCGCTAAACCAACGCGCTCTGTTGTGTGCAGTTCATCAAGCATTAAACTTCTTTGAGTGATCAGATAAAGACACGAGTGGGAAGAGAGGCAAATACATAGAGTAGTTTAATCTCTAAACCTGAAAATGTGAGTTGCAATACCTTGGCGCAGTTGGGAGGGCAGAGTTAAAATGTATCTTAAAGAAGCAAGGATGTGAGGATGCCGGCTGAATTCTTGTAGTTCAGACAGAAAAAGATATTTCTCAGAAACAAGTGGTATCAGTTCCCTAAACAGCATTAGTCAACTGGGTTTTATGATGTAGATGCATTATATTTCCTGTGAGGTACGAACTGAATAATTAAATAATATTCAGGAGAAATTCGTACCTTAAAGGCTTAAATGCGTATACTTTCCATATTTTGTTTTATGATACAACCCTTGAGATTTATTCGGTAGCAACTTTAGAGGTGGGAATTATCAATAATACTTATTACCTTACTCATGGAGCTGAGCCCTTCTTGAGGAGCCGCCAATTCTGCAGCTACTCAAGAATTTACCAGCATTTTATGGAACCCGAAGGCTCATTACCGTGTTCACAAGAGCCCTCTACTGGTCCCTTTCCTCAGCCAGATCAATCCAATCCATACCATCCCAACCTATCTCTCTAAGATCCATTTTAATAGTGTCCACCCACCTACTCCTTAGTCTTCCCAGTGGTCTCTTTCCTTCTGGTTTTCCCACCAATATCCTATATGCATTCCTCTTAAACCCATTCGTGCTACATGCCCTGCTCACCTCATACTCCTTGACTTGATCATTCTAATTATACTTGGAGAAGAGTACAAGTTATGAAGCTCCTCATTATGCAGTTTTCTCCAACCTCCCGTCACTTCAACTCTCTTCGGGCCAAATATTCTCCTCAGCACCCTATTCTCAAACACCCTCAGTCTATATTCCTCCCCTAATATCAGAGATCAAGTTTCACACCCATACAGAACCACAGGTAAAATTATAATTCTGCATATTCTAATTTTTATGTTTTGGACAGCAGATGAGAAGACAAATTTTCTTGGCGGAAGTGTAGCAAGCAAATTATCAATAATGGACAAAGTGAAAACAACTGACATTCCTGTAAATCCTGACTGAGTTCCATCGTTAACATAGAAGTTATTTTCGCCTGTATATATCATTTCTATAACAGTAAGCTTTATTCCAGTCGTTGACTAAATGAATGCGACCCTCTTTTCAGAAGACGCCTCAGACAAGAGTAGTTAATTTTGTATGTGGTTTAGTTTTCTAACTTATAAAATCAACATCGTTTTTACCCACTTCCGTCATTGTAAGCTCCCCTTTCTACAAGCAGAGCCTCTGTTATTGGGTGTGCGCATATTACGCGAGTTGGGGTTATCCCTCTTCATTAACTCAAATCCCTTTCAGTGTAGCCACTAGGAAAAGCAATTAAATGGTAATAAAATTTCAAAGTCCTTTAAATTACGGCTTATCTCCCTGTAATCTCTTAAAACATAAATACATTTTTCAGTTCATCAGCTGAAGCCGATTAAATTTTCAATGTTGTTTAAAACTTGTTATAAAAATTAAAAATTTCGTTAATATTTCAAAATCAGAAGATATGGAAAGCAGTATAGACTCATATTTTTCCGAGAGTTTCTTATATTTCTGCATATTATTCTGTGTCCTTTGCTGTCCAGTTGATTTCGAATCTTCATTACGCTTAAAATATAATCACTGTAATTCACTGTGCTGTGTTATTACTCTACAGGACTGTACACTGTAGAGTTCACCAGGAAAGCACGCCATGATAACATTCTATTTGGATGCGTTACGTGAACACTATCACAGAACAGGAGTGCTCAGCTTCTACTTGGATGCGTTACGTGAACACTGTCACAGAACAGGAGTGTTCAGCTTCTATTTGGATGCGTTACGTGAACACTCTCACAGAACAGGAGTGTTCAGCTTCTATTTGGATGCGTTACGTGAACACTCTCACAGAACAGGAGTGTTCAGCTTCTATTTGGATGCGTTACGTGAACACTATCACAGAAGAGGAGTGCTCAGCATGTTGCATGGAGTACAGTGCCGTACATATAAAGAAATGATCACTCCTGAGACTCTTTTGTGACAATTAAGATTGCTGTCTTGTGGTATGTGAAGCCATGTTGTTTCATAGAAACCTGCTGCATCCTTCTTTATGGTAGAAGGAAAAGCCTGAACGGGAAAGAGCGGGAGGTGATTAGTGAAGGAGGGAAGGGCGAACGAATGGGAGTGACGTAGAATGAATCTCACTCACTTTACGTATCTTCCGTTGGTTCCCTCTTAGACCTTGGCTTTGTCCGTCTCTCTTTCTGTTCCTGGCGCAGCTAACAGCCTGGTTTGACAGAGGACTTGTATATGTTGCATATACATTTAATAACTTGTATAACACGTAAAATATAAATATATTGCCACGTATCCTGCTAGTGGATTCCGGATTAGATGAATTAATTAATTGGATATTCACCAAGCGGAACTACAGTTAGTTGCAACATAATCTTACTGCAACTATAACACTTCATAACTACGAACAATTATAACACTGTAAAGGTTACTGTAACTACACCACATTGAATAAAGACTTCACTTCTGACGTCTTCTTGACTCCTGTTTGTTTTCTATCTTCTGTTGGTCAATTCTCTCCCTGAGGTAGGGCCGCTCAAATACTGGATCGTGAGTTCGAGTCCCACTAGAGGCATACATGTCTGTGTGTGCGTTTCTTTTGTGTTTGTACTGTTCTGTGTGCAGGTAGGGGCCTCAAACGAGTCATACCGTCTGTGTTATAAGATCAAATAACTGAAAGAGCGGCCAAGGTCCAACAAAGGGCTGTAGATATTGAAGGCTGAAAGAGATTAAGTAGATTTCTTTTTAATTTGCAGTCGTTTTGTAAAGAACCGCAAATGTATTGAACGCGAATACAATATTTGATTTCCTTATTCGAATCGTGTTTGTTAAGTTTAGTCGTCTCTTTTCCAATAGAATTTCCTGTCGTTTTGTGTACAATGTTATGATCGAGTGCTCGTCTCTTCAGAAGAAACCATACGACTGTAGCAGGAAAGAACATTTTAAGAATGACGAGTGGTTATCTTTCCATAACGCCCCGCAGTTGAGTGCAGCATCTCGCTTCCTCGCAACAGCCCGTCTGCCCGGAAAGGGATAAAATCCAATATGAGCGGGCACAATACTGGCGCCGGAGCCTGCGTGCGTACAGGGAACGTCGCGTTACAACTATAGTCATAGTTACCACTAGCTGGAGTCCTCTTCGTGCCAACATCCCAGAATTGAATTTCGTCGCCCGTTCCTCTCAAGAAGTCAAAGTCAGCGGGCATATCATTTGATTTGTTACAACAGATCTTCATCCGGCTGCGTCGTACATTCCCGTCTCTCAAAATTCTGTTCCTTCTTCTGTAAATTATATTCTGCCTTCTTCCGAGAACAGATTAATTTTAATTGCTTTCAGAGGTTCAGGTTTTGAAGGCATTGAAGGAGAAATTGTGCTATACATTTCATTATCTTTTCAGGAAAAAAAATGTTTCTTTTTCTTATCTGGGAGGTTAAATATATTGTATGTTTCTTTATTTCATATTAATGTATTTTCGACGTCTTTTATATATTTCATTTTGGTTGAATTGTGATTTTCACGTTTCTTGGGTGGTAATACTAAGAGAGTATAAAGAATACTTCGCAAAGAAGAAATTCATTTTCCTTCCAATAACCTTAAAATTTGTTATTCATGACCATTTTATTATTAGTATAGTTAAAGTGTAGAAAGAGATGCAAGAAGACGAAATAACATAAAGAGAATAGATTAAAGTACAGGAACCCAGAATGGTTGAAAATTTAAATAAAACTAGGAGAAAATTTCTCCTGGGGCTTATGCCTGCACCAGTATATAATCTTTCCCCAACGAAGAAAAATATTCTGTTCCGCTGTACATCTGACATTCTTTGGAGAACATTTACCGTTTAAAGTATAATGGTAGAATTTTTTTTTAATTCGCTTAGTGGGGGGTGGAGTCCAACTGGGTCCACTCGGCACGTCGGCCACTGATTGGCCTATTGTAGCCTTCTCCAGGTGATTATGATGATGGAGAATTTGGTGCAATGAAGATTGGCAGGGGAAACCGAAGTACTCGGAGAAAACTCGCCCCAGCTCCACTTTGTCCACCATAAATCCCACCCGGATCGCCGCGGTGGGAAGACAGCGACTAACCGCTTCAGCTATAGCGCGGCCTGTCGGTAGTAATCACTATATGCATTATTTGATCTGCTTAAATATTAAAAAAAATCTCATAGCCTGACCATGAAAACTATGAACTGTTTGGTTGTAACGCCGTATAGTTCGGTACAAGGTCACCCACATTTCGGAGAAATATTTCACCTCCATCTTCAGGTTTCTTGTATAATTCTTGGAATAAGCAGCAGTTATTTCTGTAAACGTCATTAACTGGTTGGTTTTTGTAGCGGAGACTTAGTGTTCACTCTGCCAGGTAATCTCCATTACCATCCCTCCAAACTTTGAGTGATCTCCTTCCTTGCAGCATGCAATTCTGGCATTTCTTCGAACTGTTGGTATCCACCTACAAAACTACACGGTCTCATAACCCAAAGAGCCACAGTCATAACATTGAGATCGGGCTCGGCACGACAATGTAAACAGAATTTACGTTCGCAACAAATAAAATGCATGGATTTTCTGGCCTTTCTTTGTTTCTTCAAAATTGCGCTAGGGCCTACATTGCCTTCTAGGTCTACGAATGTTAAATTAAACAATTTTCGATTTAGAAACATTAAAAAGAAATTTAAACTCCATTTGCTGCATTCTCATTTCACCATATCGCCTTTAGGTTCCAGCCCTTCCCAAAATTGTATTTGCATTTGATTTTTTACATATGTTTTCTCCCTTTACCCTGTTAGCGTATGTTTGTTTTAATTACCGCTGTTCATTTCAAATTAATTA
>NW_019725489.1:54101-105300 GCF_002891405.2 Cryptotermes secundus | reverse complement strand
TATGTGTGTGTAACAAATTATACTTCCCGTTAATTATCAATGGGTGTTGCGTTTAATATATACTCGTATATATATATATGTATATATATGTATATTATATGGATAAGAATACGCATGTTGCGTATAGGTTGCGGATAGAGGAGACGCCCTCCAGGTACGGAGGGTAGCTGCGAATTTACTGAATAAGCAGCCGCGGACAGCCGACAAGGGGTGGTCCTCCAGCTAGGGGGTTGGGCGTGGGGCTATCAACACACCGTAAAAAGAAAATAGGATGGGATGGTATGGATTGGATTGATCTTTCTCATAATAGGGACAAGTGTAGGGCTCTTGTGAACACGGTAATGAATCTTCGGATTCCATTAAATTCTGGGAAGTTCTTGAGTAGCTGCAGAATTTGCAGCTTCTCAAGACGGGCTCAGCTCCATGCGTGAGTAAGTTATAAGTATTAGTTCTAACGAATAATTTTTAATTAGGTGTTCTGGGAAAAATTCGGAAGTTTTAAGGTCATCTGTATGAATTAAAATAACTTAATATTTACGTGTAAGTCATATAATATGTTCTATACACAAAGCTTTGCAAAAGCCTGCTGAACGATTACGAAAGCGTGTAGCTGCATTGAGGTTAGAATACGTCCGTAGGTAAAGCGATCCCCGGTGTTAAAGCAATTGGAACAACAGGACAATTAAAATATAATTTAGTGTACGACTTAATATAATATGAAACTACTATAAAATAATAAACAAGTTTTTTTAAACTGAGAAGTTAGAAGACCCGTAATTAAAATGGCCGTTAAAATTAAGGAAATTTTAAAAAGTTGGAATGTGTATTGTTAGGCCCTTATAATCACCGGACCTAACTTCATAAAAACCGGCAAAGTAATTTATACTGTTACTAGAGGACGGACATGTAACCGACAGAAGATGTGACGCTTTCACAACGGCTCAATAAATAAAATCTTCTCGGGCTGTCAGCCATGTCAGCTGTTTGTAATGGCTGACGTTCCAGAGACAATTTGAAGCCACAACAGAGAGAGGGTCCCTAAAACGTAGTCATTCTTAATCAGCTGACATGACTGATATCTGCAGAAGATTTTATGAAACGTAACAGATCATTTTAGAGGCACGCGGCAGCGTGGTTGGTTGAGGCACTATGCTACAAAGCTGAAGGTGACGGGTTCGATTCCTGATAAGGTCATCGGATTTTTCAATTGACCTAATTCATCCAGCCGCACTATGGCAGTGGGGTCGACTCAGCGGCTAACAGAAATGAGCACCAGGAATCTTCCTGGGGAGTAAAGGACGGCCGGCGCATAAGGCTGACAACACCACCGCCATCTGTGAGTCGATTGTCTAGAAAATGTGGGAGCCTCGACGTCTCACAACCCTACGGGCCTCCACGGACTGTTACAGGGATAGCTTCAACTTTAACAAATCATTTTCGATTGCATAAAAAAAGGATAAATACTTGTACTCTGAAAGATAAAATGTCAGGAACCAATTTTCAGTTCCTGTTCAGCGCGGATTAATTGTATCCACTCTCCGTATGTTCAGTTCTGTGTAAGCCTGCCGTGTCAGCTTGCACAAGAGAGAGTGTAAGGCTTCTCATCCTGTAACTCTCTCATCTTTATATCATATTCCCCGTTTCCATGACAGTTTTACGTGGAGTGTGACAGTGCTAATAACTTTATTTCGGTAGCACGTGGTGTAATAGGTAGCAGCTCTACTCGTTTCCCTTTCTTTCTTCCTCATCTCCTACTTTGATGTGTTCTGGTATGTGTGCGGAGTGGTTGGAAGTTTAATTTCGTGGGCTCTACTTCCCGCAACGGAAGTTCAGTATGTGTGTGTATGTGCGTGTGTGCGTTGGATAGGGGTGGGGGAGGAAACTTCAATTTCTCGAGAATCACGCCACAATGTCGTGCCTTCCAGTTTCATCTGCATGTCTCCGCCTCTTTCTTCGTTTGCTGGCTCATAGTCCCCCTTAAGACTCCAGTAGTGACGTGTATTCTTTCGTCCTTTTTATCGCTTCTGCTGCAGAATAGGTCTGTCCTTGTCTTCAGCCTTCTCGGTTAATATTTCAGTTCCATCCCACCGCCGCCAGGAGCGCTTCTAGACAATCTTGTCTCGTACGACATTCTTCGGATTACTAGTAACATCTGTGACTTGTTCTGTCGCTAACTGGATNCGACGTTACCAGGAGTACCAGTTTACGACATAACTAGTGGAAGCGAGGAAGGATACCTCCACGGCCCCTACATGCGGAGTTACAGTGGTGACAGAGGCGGGCTGACTCCACGCCCCCTTGTACCACGGCATTACAGCGGCGGCAGCAGCGGGATGGATACCTCCATTCCCCCCCTGCGCCGCTAGGGCATTACAGGGAATCTTATGAATATTCCAGTTTTAGTTGAAATCGGGTGACATTAGCGGATACTTCACACGCTTTAGTCGCATCTCTTAGCATTTTTCTCCAAATACGGCAAAGCAAAGGTAAAATTTTCCCCCTGCTTAACTAATGAAGCACTACTCCATGAAGGCGTATACATCTAAAGATTGACCTATGCACTAGTTGGAGTTGAGTGGTCAGGTTCACGCTCCGGTCGCTTTATCCTCGGTACACTTTGGATAGGAGGTTCTGTGGGCTCCAGAGCCGATCTGTGTGACTTGGAGAAGAGAAAATTCTTGACCCTAACAATACTCGAACTACGATCCCTCGGTCGTCCAGCCCGTAGCCAGTCGCTATACCGACTGATCTATCCCGGCTTCTCACTGAAAGTCCGAATTTAAAGCAAACCCTTACTTTTCTCATGAGAAAATAAGACTTTTTGACGAAAACATTCCCTACAGAGTGGACAATGCTTTGTAAGGTGAGGCACCGACTAAATAATTAACATTAATATTACTACATCTACATCATGAGCCTCCAATACAATTTTTATACAGGATGTCCCAGGAGGAATGTGCCAAACTTCGGGAGGGTGTTCCTTATGTTAAAGTATGCCGATATAACCCAAAACACCTATGTCCAAAGTTGAACGGTTACGGAGATAATGGCCCGAGAAAAGTGTGGTCTTCTGGCGGGGCCACGCACTATACGTGTCAGCTGAGACGTGTTATCTATGTTTGTCCTTGAGTGTGGTGATTCACACTAGCCGTAAGCTCATGCGCTATCTACAGAGTACGTTGCGGCCGCGTCGTGAATTGTTGGTAAATTAGTTGTGCGGAGTTGCTGAAATGCCTTTTGTGATTTCACACGTTGAATATTGTGATATGCAGTTGTATGTATGTATTTTGCGGTGACTTTGCACGTGCTGCTGTTGAAGAATACCAAAGACGTTATCCCGATCGAAGGATTCCATCTCGAAGTGTATTTACGCGAATTCACCAGACATTGCGTGATACTGGTTCTCTTCCGAGTGTTTCTGTGCACTCTGAAAGGGAGGACGTACGAATGCGAAACACACGAGAGAACATTCTTGAGATGGTTCAGAGAAGTCCGCGTCTGTCCACTGGTAGAATGGCCTCTCGCCTCGGTGTATCACGTATGCAGGTTTGGCGAACTTTACATGATGAAGAGTTGTATCCTTGCCATGATCAAAGGGTACAACATCTGGAACCAGGCGACCATGCACAGCGTATGGATTTGTGCCACTGGATAAAAGCCCATCCCGAACTGTTAAGCGTCATTTTNGGTCAAAGTTTCACACTTCTCTGGCCATTATCACCGTAACCGTTCAACTTTGGACTTAGGTGTTTTGAGTTATATCGGCATACTTTAACATAAGGAATACCCTCCCGAAGTTTGGCACATTCCTCCTGGGACACTCTGTATATACACAAAATATAGAATATTCCAATTTGTCCGTGGGAACACAACAAAATCACAAAAGCCAACGACTGACTCGATGATGTAAACCATCAATCGAAGAATTTTATTATTGTTTTGTACTATAACTTTTGTTTTATATAATATAATTTATTATATTCTTACGTCAAGTATTTTCTATAATTAATAATATTGCATCCAATTTTACTAGTACTGCAGTTCAGTGGTGTATGTTAACCACGTATTTGCCTGATGATGGTTGTTAATAGCCGAAACATGTAGCAGAGCCAAACTAGGCACTGATTTTGATATTAATTGTGTTGTGACGGTTGTAATAGAAATTTGTGTATATAATTCAGTTCTTAGGTTGGTAAGCAAACAGAAGCAAAAATAATACTGTTAAGAAATGAAAAATTCAAATGGTATACCTTTATTTCTAGGTATTTTTCAAAAATATTGCTGTAATTAGCAATTAGAACATATATTTTTATTTATTCTTATGGACCTGAACATAAGGCGACTCATCTCTCTTAATGGGCGGTGTCTGAAGAAAAGAACACACCTTATTTATCGGAGAGAAGAACATTTCGGGTGGGAGCACATTTTGGGAACACAGTTTCTCCTAACATGCAGTTATAGTTAGCAGGTAGGTAGAAGACGCAGCTAAACATCCGTCAGACTGCACGGCGTCAGTTCCAATAAGAAGTAAAATTCTCAGATAATAAGATTTGAATTGACCATAAATGTTTCCACTGCTGTTTCCAAGGAGGTCACCGTGAGGAAGCGAGTCAGATAGTAACTTCACATGCAAATTGCAAGACGAGGATTTCGGTTCGAGGAGGTGTGTCGTGTTGGGTAGCGTACTTGTGTGAGCAGAGGCTCGGGGTTCGGCGTGTGGTTCTAATGATCTGGTATTTCTCATAAAATTTTCAGAAGACTGTCACAATTTGTTTCTTTCATGAGTTATCTTCCGTCAGAAATTCATGTACGTGTATATTCCTTGCAGGTTTCTGTATACGAGCCAAGTTCATATCACAGGGAGATGGACAAGCACACTGTGATGTAACTCCGATATTGATGAATCAGTTTGATCCACTGTTTTTGTAGCAATTCAGTCATATTTCAGTACTGAGAATATTGTGTACAATTTCCCTGTAAGAATTAATGCAAATTCCGTCCAGCCTACTGATTGAGACGGTGCTTGTGGGTTGTGTAAGTGGTACAACAGGGCATCACCCTTTCTCCCTGCTACAGTATAGCTGCAACCACTGCCTCGCTACTTACCATGATTGTCTACACTTCGTACGTACAATCCAAAGGTCTTAACGAAAGATAGCGGAGACAATGACACTTCCGTTAATACTTCAACGGGTGTTGCGCTAATAAAACAAGAAGTTCTGGGAAGAACTTCTTGTTTTCCTTTGATATGATACTGGCCGCATAGAAAACGACGCGCCCTAAAATTCTTTTATTCTGTGTCGCGGTGACGTTTTTACCGAGCCGTTGCCTAGTAACGGTAGGAAGGATACAGCCATAGATACACAGAATGATGGAAAGTATGTATGAAGAACACCGTTGAGATGGGCTCAGGTGCCATGATGTACATACTAAGTTTCGTAAAGATTGGTTTAGGTGTTCAAAAGTTTATAGCGGGGAAACACAGACAGACAGCATGGTGATCTCATTAGCCTATTTTACTTTTTTTTCTAAAATAAAGAAAGTAGGCTGAACGTAAGATAAATTCGCCAGTCGTTCTAACATTGGGCACTGGCTGTGTTTTTGTGCAAACCTTATAAATGAATAAAATAAGTACACGGCCCCTCATTTGTGACGTAATCAGTACACGGTATTGATTCGCTGATGCATGTGACCGAGCTGCAGCCACGTGGATGTACAGGAGATCGCGTTTCTCCTCCCCCTGCCCCGCTCGATGCGCTCGGTTTTGTGTACCCTCAAGTGCACGGCCCCTTCTCCGGAAGTGTACTGCAGTACTAATCTTATTATCAATGCTCTGCATAATATAGAAACATAACATTAAAACGAGCCTAACATAAATGGAGTCTGTTGCTGCAGAATGGGTTCAGTTGGGGGTTCCGTAAAAGACAGGTAATTTCTTAACTAGTTAAGAAACTATCAGAAATATATAATATTTCAGTTATGAAACATGTGTTGAATTTAGNCATTCTCTATATCCTACCGGTACTGGTGCTTACCATCAGTTCCGCCCAGCCAACGAGACCGGCTCTACTAGCTGAGAGGTATCTATAATGCTTCCCCCATCTACCAGAGTTATTAGAGACTGCTGTTGGGCGGGAAACGTCCGTAATTTGGCTCAGTGACCTCCTTTGCAGATATGAGGTTATTTTATATGCCGTAAAGCTACGACACGGGACCCACGGCTTAAAGTCCCTCCCGGAGGACTTGTTCCCTGAATTTTTCCGCCCTTAAATTTCGACGACCTCCGCCGGGTATTTGAACCCGCGTACTACGAGTCATGAGGTGGGAACGTTACCTCTAGACTACGGAGGCCGCTCTTCGCCAGATATAATCAGAATGATCAAGGAGGATGTTGTGGGCAGGGCATGTAGCGCGCATGGAAGAAAGGAGAATCTATAATACATTTTGGTAGAAAATCCAGAAGGAGAAAGACCACTGGGAAGACCTAGACGTAGGTGGGAAGATAATATTAAAATGGCAATAGAGCAATAAGATGGGGTAGTATGAGTAGGGAGCAGTGGAGGGCTGTTATGAACCCGGTAATGAACCTTCAGATTCAATAAATATTCTAGAGTGGCTGATCGAGTGGTGACATCTGAAGAAAGACCCGGTTCCATGAAGTTAGATTTAGTTTGATTTGAGGTCTCGTAGGTAAATACCACTTCCATCTTCAGGGTCGAAAAGAAACTCAAGCAAGCAACATGCTTATTGCAAGGTGAAGTGTGAATGAGTTATTGAAAGTTGTGTTGAGGCTGGAACAATTGAAAGGTAATTTGGAAAAACATGCTCTTGTTTCTGGTCTCATGCTTGGGTTTCTCTTCGACCCTGAAGATGAAGGCGACGGACTTACACCGAGTTACACGACATTACAAATCAAAACTTCGTGTTCTTCGTGGTATTTATACAGTTTACGTTATTAAGTTCTCAATTGGCCGCGCCATAGCTCAAGCGGTTAGTCGCTGGCTTCCCACCGCGGCGGCCAGGGTTCGATCCCGGGTCTAGTCAAGTGGGATTTGTGGTGGACAAAGTGGCGCTGGAGCAGGTTTTCTCCGAGTACTTCGGTTTCCCTTGCCAATCTTCATTCCACCAATTGCTCCACAATCACCCTCACCTATCATCTGGGGCTGGTACAATAGTCCAGAAGTGGCCGCAGTACAAGCAACTTAGTCCCACCCCACTAGCAATAAAAACAAAAGTTCTCAATTGCATGTTCAAATTTAAATAATTAGATAACATGAGAGAACATTTTCGTAGCAAGAACAGGGTGTTGAGGAGAATATTTGGACCGAAGAGAGATGAAGTGACAGGAGGTTCGCGAAAACTGCATAATGAGGAGCTTCATAACTTGTACTCTTCTCCAAGTATAATTAGAATGATCAAGTCGGGTAGGATAACGTGGGCAGGGTATGTAGCACGAATGAGGATAAGAGGAATGCATATAGGATATTGGTGGGAAAGCCAGAAGGAAAGAGACCACTGGGAAGACCAAGACGTAGGTGGGTGGACAATATTAAAATTGATCTTATAGAGATAGGATGGGGTGGTATGGATTGAATTGATCTGGGTGAGGATAGAGACCAGTGGAGGGCTCTTGTGAGCACGGTGATGAACCTTCGGGTTCCATAAAATGCTGGGAAATTCTCGAGTAGCTGCAGAATTGGCGGCTCCTCAAGAAGTGCTCAGCTCCATAAGTATTTTTCTTATTGCTAGCGGGATGGGACTAAGTCCCTGCTACTGCGACCACTTCTGGCCTATTGTACCAGCCCCAGATGATAGGTGAGGGTGACTGTGGAGCAATTGGTGGAATGAAGATTGGCAGGGGAAACCGAAGTACTCGGAGAAAACCTGCCCCAGCGCCACTTTGTCCACCACAATTCCCACTTGACCAGATCCGGGATCGAACCCGGGCCGCCGCGATGGGAAGCCAGCGACTAAACGCTTGAGCTGTGGCGCCGCCTAGCTCCATAAGTAAGATAACGTGAGTTGTGTGATTGAAAAATCATGTTTCTAGGAAACCAGAAAAGACACTGCAATGCCGCACTTGAGAGACTGTCTACTTCTCAAGTAGGTTTTTCGTTCTTAGAGTTAATTGCGTCTGTTAATCACCAAGGTTTATCGTGGCTTGTAACAAGAAAGGGAGGACGCAAGTGCTACTGCTCCATCTTTAGCTGCTGTGAGTTTAGTTTCGCTATGTGATATTTGTTTTTTGTACTTTATACTCATCCCTACAGTGCAAGAATATTAATGGAGAGTGTGGAGTTATCTAGAGGAAGTATTCTGAACTGTAGGCCCTGTTTTTAGACCGGCCTCGGATTGTGCTTGAGATGAAATGTGGCAAGAAGTAGTGAGGACACAGTGGGACCCGCAGTGTGAGAGGAAGGGAGACTAGCGCACGGTGTTTAAGTAATGTACTAACCCATATACCCACTGCAGCCCCTCTCTCAGCGGACTTGACCAGATCAACTGCGCGTCGTGTTGATAGCGGCCCAGTCTAAAAACACGGACACTGCTGTACCTTGATTTTATACAGTTCTCCCTAATGAACCACGTAATTCTGGAATGTACTGTGGATTCACACGCCTGAAAATAGGAACCTTCCAAAAATATTCAGTAAAAGTTTCCAGTGTAAAATCAAGAATATATCTTTTGTAATGTGTCTATCTATGTATCTATGGATCTACAGTCACTTTGGCCACTTTTTGAGTTTCTTAATCCTATACACAGTCGGTAGGACCCATTGGATGGGCGATAGGCCGGTCTCAAGACCTTTACCTACACACAGAACAACACAAACACAGAATAAGCTGAGACAGATATACATGCCCCTAGTGGAATTCGAACCTACGATCCAAGCGTTCGAGCAAGCGAAGACAGTTCATGCCTTAAACCACGCGGCTGCTGTGATCGGATAGTCTGTCTTAGGCACTGATACTAAGACACAATCAGACGCACAAACATGACGTCCATATGAGTCGTTTTTCGTACTTTGTAAGAAAGCCTAGTAATTGAAATACGTACGGTACTTGGTGTAGTAACACCCAACGGACAGAGAAACTGTCCCCATTAATCCTTCTCTAGTGATGCCTTAAAATTTCCCAACGGTGGGAAATCCTTGAACTGCAGGAATTCGAAGCGTTAAATAAAAGTTACCTCTTTGTTTCGTCAAAGTTCTGCGACAAGTTCTTTTCAGTCGTGGATAGAAAACATTTCCGAAAGTTATAATTTCGAGGGATCAAAGAATTTCGCTTTCAAATCCGAACCGAATACATTTAAACTAAGGGACAAACACGAGAAGAACAGACCAGACATCTGATTAAATTGTAAAATCTGATCCATGTATTCATGGCAGAGACAGAATGCAAACAACGGACGCCCTTTAGCACATTGGCCCTACTCCCTTCGTTGTGTTCTCTCTGTCGCTGTCTTGTCCGATCGATAAACTCCTCCCGTATTTCTGCTTCCATTCCGCTCCATCTACTTTCCATTAGAACTTTATTTGATAGATAATTAGAGGAAGTCAATACTGGCGTTATCGAATTCCTACTTCCAGGGCATGTCTTTGACTTTGAGTAATACGCGAGGAACATTTAATATGAATCAGGCTGCAGTGGATTGCGCATCTACAAATTAATCGCGTTTGGCGCTCTTCTTACTGAGGATATTCCAGTATCAGAATCTATGACACCATTAATCGTAAGCATACCGTAGCGTCTGATATTTCATTATGTTCAATAGATTAAATAATCTTTATTTTAATTAACTCTCTCGAGCAACCGCCAGCTTTGGCTTATTGACAAAGCTTTAATCTCCGTTTCCGGAGCTGTGCAGTTCGATTCCTGGCCGGAACACCGACTATCCCGAGGTTTTCACGGTTTTACTCAGATTCTTCAGCCTAATATTTGGATAGTACCTTGGCTGGGGCAAGACCAGCTCTTTCTAAATCCTTCCCAGTTCACTTTTAATTGGTCATCCCACCACTCGAGACTGCTAGAATCAAGGTACTTACAGCGCCGTCAGATAATCCAGAAAAAGAATCTAGAGATGTTGAGAAGCTAATAGTTGTTCATCTGCTTAGCTATGTTGTAGCATCTGTTCGGAATTCCGTGAATGATTCAGACTTACTTTCGCAGATGTGGATTTGTGATATCTCACACGATACATTCATCGGACGACAAATAATATTTTCGCCGTATTTGGTCTAAAAGTAAAAGTTCGTCTTAAATTCCAACTGTGTTTGAAATGTGGAAACATCTGAGTCCTAAAGAACAGAAATGCTTAATTTCATGTAAGGAGATGACCATACAATTCAGCGTCCACCCTAGTTTACTTGCGAGAGTGTTGTGTGTCTTGTGGTTTTGTGTTGTATGTGTTGTGTATGTTATGTATGTTATATGTGTGTTGTGTGTGCTGTATGTGTAATAGACACACAAGGAGAGTACGGTTATATAACACCTACTGGGAACACCACTGTCTTCTCTGGGATGTGAATTTACGCCTTTATTTTTACTTTTCTTGGAACTTGCTCATTTAACGACGCTCTCAGTACCGAGACCTTACGTCATCGATGATAAGACGATTAACGAATGTGGTTTGATAGACTTCATCGTTTCGGAGGTTTCTCCTGTCTCTGTCTTTAGGGTGAACATAGAGGCAACATGCTTTTCAAATCTTTGGTACCTCCTTACCAAATCGTACGGTGGCACGTCAGCTTGCTTGCTCAAGAAAATGCGTATAGACTCCTTGCTAGGCGGTGACTCTGAACAGCGACCGTTTCTGGGCAGCGGCTCGGTAAAAACGTTTTCGTTGCTAAGCAGCAGATTCTTAATAATTCAACAGTTGGACGCAACACTAGAAATATTTTCTATGTGGTCCGTGCCGAGATGTAAGAAAGGGACATATTTCGTGGTCAGTAAAATTCTGCACGGGAGGCTGTGTGCGTGAAGCTGAAGAATCTCCACTATTAAAGCCGTTGTCAGGGAACGGCTGATGGAGACAGCAGGCTTGAAAATGGCTAAGCGGGTGCTGTGGTGATTTGTGAATTTCAGAGATTAGCGATGGCACTGTATCTTCTTTTTGTTCCGAGTCGTGTGTACAGGTGTTCAGTAAATCCATCCACCGATCTGAACTCCATCTATAGTCAGTGTACACACGTGACATTATGTTTTATCCATGGATACTGTTGGTGAGGAGATATCCAGCAGACAGGATTACTCACCAGCGTGAGGCTGTTCCGCAAAGCAATTACTGTTGTCTATCAGATTACGGGATCTTTTTCCTACACCAAATGAATTTAGATACGATCTTGGAACTTGATCCTCTTATGCATGAAATTGATGCATAAAATGAAACCGTGGAGCTTAGTCCCCTCTCTAACTGCTACGCTTCCTTTTCTGTTTCCATCCAGTAAGTCTCAACCTTATTTTCACACGTTTGTTGGTATTCGCAACCTTCGTTAGCGGTACCGAAAAAGCTTATTGAAACGGTGACGCGTCTGGATTGTCTGGCATGAGGTTTCCAGTTCGAATCTTGGATCAGACATCCGCTTTCCTTAGTGCCTCATGGAAAATATCTGTATAGCATCATACGCTAAGGGAGGCACCCAATAGAGTAGCTGATTGAGGCACTGTTACAAGCCGGAAGGTCCCGGGTTCGAGTACCGATGAGGTGGATTTTTCAATTTACCCAATCCTCCCATCCGCACTATGGCCCTGGGGTCGACTCAGCCTCTAACAGAAATGAGCATCAGGAATCTTCCTGGGGTTAAAGGACGGCAGGCGCGTAAGGCTGACATCCTCACCGTAATCTGTGAGCCGATTGTCTAGAAAATGTTGAAGCCTCGATGTCTCACAACCCTATGGGCCTCCACGTCCTATTGCAGGGATAGCTTTCTTAAGGTAGACGTCTAAGGCTTCCTAACAGATCCTATCTTAACGAACTTTTATAAGTGAAGTGTATATCCTTGGTTCGGCTTGTCGTCTGAATCCCTTCCGAACAAAAACGAATGCAAAGTCACGCGTGCGGTTCGCCTTACGCCCTACTCTGTTGTGTTATAAGATTTTGTTTCTGACAGCGCCGTCCGTGGAAGTTCCAGCTCATATAAGAATGTATTGATAATGGTACAGTTCGTATGTTCTTTTTGCTCCGATTAAAAATGTTTTGGACGAAATTCCTGTCGACTGTGTTGTTGGCCTGATCGTGTTGTGAAAGGGGACGTCGGATGAGAACTTTGCTCTGTTAGTCCCTGCAGAAAGCAGGAGGTTTGAAACCGTTCGTGAAGTACTCTTAAATTCGGCTGTGGGACAGATTTCTTGCGGATTGCGTAAAACATACAAAGGCACTGGTATACCACAACTTTGGGTAGGTAAGGGCCCTATTAGAAGCTGTTTAATTTCAGTAATCTTCATTGAGTTATACATTCAATTTCCTAGTGGCTGAGACTTTCTGTATGGGTGTGAAACTTGGTCTCTGACATTAAGGGAGGAACGTAGACTGAGGGTGTTTGAGAACAGGGCGTTGAGGAGAATATTTGGACCGAAGAGAGATGAAGTGACAGGAGGTTGGAGAAAACTACATAATGAGGAGCTTCATAACTTGTACCCTTCTCCAAGTATAATTATATTGATCAAGTCAAGGAGGATGAGGTTGGCAGGGCATGTAGCACGAATCGGGGTTAAGAAGAATGCATATATTATATTTCTGGGAATGCGCAAGGAAGGAAAGAGGCCACTAGGAAGACGAAGACGTAGGTGGGTTGGCAATATTAAAATGAATCTTAGAGAGATAGGGTGTGATAGACTGGATTGATCTGGCTTAGGATAGAGACTACGGGAAGGCTCTTGTGAACACAGTAATGAACCTTGTGGATCCACAAAATGCCTGGAAGTTTTTGAGTAGCCGCATAATTTGGCGGCTTCTCAGGAAGGGCTCAGTTCCACGAGTGAGCGATTGGCTGGCTGAGACTGTTAGTGTCGAGTGGACTGGAATATGCGTTGAAGGAAGATGCCATAGAATAATGTGATGTACTATATCGGCATTTGCCTTCAGGGATCAAGAAAATCGTGAAAAGGAACCCATGGTAGCTGATGTTCCGACATAAATTTGAACTCAGGACTCCCCGAAGAGAAAGCAGGAACATCACAAGCGTATACAGTGGAACCTCGCTTAACGAGCACATCTCATAGCGGGTGATTCCCATAACGAGCAAAACAACTTGTAAAAAAATGACTCGCTTAACGAGCGACGTTTCGCATAACGAGTGACGAGAGGGGAAGTCCCGGATTGTGCGCTTGCTACATCAGTCTGTGTTTAGCACTCGTTCCGCTAGCATCTTAGTGTCGCTTGTGATCACACATTTTCCCAAACTTGTGTTCAGACATATTATTTGTGATTTTTTGTGTGCAAAGTTTAATAACCCTAGCAAAAAATGTCCCCGAAGAAAAAGCCGCAAAAAGACAGCCATAAGAGAATAAAAATAACCGTAGAAATGAAACGTAAAATCACTGAAAAGCGAGAACGAGGTGTGAGCGTGGCTGATCTAGCACGCACATACAGTCGGTCTACATCAACGATTTGCACGATTTGGAGTTGCATTGTGTTTCACAGCAAGAAGTTGTGGAGGAGAGTTTGTCAGAGGAGGAGGAGGAGGTAACAGCAAAGCAACAATCTTCTGGCGCAATAAGAGAAATGCTGAAAGCATGGGAAACTGTTGCATCGTACATTGAGAAGCATTGCCCTAATAAGGCAGTGGCTATGCGCACTACAAATTGATTTAATGATAATGCTGTGTCGCATTTTCACCAAATTTTGAAGCGTCGGCAAAAACAAATGTCTCTAGACAGCTTTCTAATAAAGAAGAATTTGATATGTATCATAAATAATAAACTAATTATTTCGATTTTTTTTTTCTGCAAATCGAATTCACATTCCAGGTTGGTTCATTCCGCATAGAAGAAAAGATGAAGATGATTCACGCTCCTTAACAATGTATATATAATTTTCTTTGAATAGACGTTATACATAATTTTTTTTTGTATTTTTTCCACCACGAAACGCATTATTGTATTTTACATTAATTTATATGGGAAAAATTGTTTCGCTTAACGAGTAAGATTCTGGAACGAATTGTGCTCGTTAAGCGAGGTTCCACTGTATTTGAAATCGCTGAAGTGACATCAACCCATGAATTTAAGACGAAGTTAAAGCACCCGCCCCAGAGCTACACAGGACTGATTCAATATTCTGAAATCGTAGTAGCAAGTTGGTAGTGGTCACATATGTTGTAGGTAGGTCCCTTGAAGCTCGTATTTCGCATATGCTGCCCCCATGCCGGACATCCGAAGTCATACATATTGTTAGTTGGCAGGAGGAACAGAAGGGAATGTTAGTAACCCGTTGTAACTGAAGGTCATTTCTCCTGAAGAAGTGAGATGCAAAAGAGAAGCTTGCCGGCTCCCGTTCAACTGCCACGTGTCAGATCTGGTACAGTTTTGTTCTGAAGTTGGGGACACTGTAGAGAGCGGACAATGGCAAACTGAACAGAATATCTGGTGTGGAATTCTGCATTAATCTACCAGCTGCATCCGTAGTCGAAACTAACTTGAAATTGTGGACGAACTCCACCGCCATTGTTACATAAATTGAAATGAAATGTAAATAGAGCAATTTACCAAGGAAATATCGTTCGAAATTTCGAATTTTCACGAAAAGTAGTGCAGTATGATACATTTGGTGAGTCGATTTGTACTTCAAAGAAAACAGGAAATATATATAAATAATGAAGTCATACTCAGTTGACTAATTTTGAAATTGCTTGTATCGTTGTAAATTGTAATGTATAAATTAAATGATGGTATGTACTGTCTTCGCTCGCTTGGAAACCGGGATCGTGGGTTGGAATCCCACTCAGGGCATGGATGTTTAGTTTGTGTGTGCGCATTTTTCTGTGTTTGTGTACAGGTAGAGGCCTTGCGACGAGCTGATCACCCGCCCAAGGAGTCCTACTGAATGTATAAGATCTACAGAAACCGAAGTGAACGGAGAAGTTCATGGAGGTAGGCCTAGGTCCACTGGGGCTGTAGCGCCAAGGAAAAAAAAATGAAATGATTAAGCGTTACTTCAGTAATGAATGCTGAATTCAGCAGGCGTCAGGGAACGCTAAACATTTAAAATTTTAATACAGGATATCCAAGCTTTCCCATAGAGATCAATTCTCTTTTCTCTGGCAGGTAGGTACCAGAGTAACAGAGAAACTTACTGCATCCATCTTCATGGTGACTGTTTCGTCCTGAACATAATATTCCTCCGAAAGTTTAGTACCAAGCTAACACCCTACCTACAAAATATAATCTCTACTGTCGTAATATTCATACATGAATTTAATATCAATTTTAATTCGAGAGTTCAATCTTTTTGCAAATATAACGCCATGTAGTCCGTTAAAAGTGAACCGACGTTTCGGAGAAGCATGTCTCCATCATCGGTATCGAAGATGGAGGCCACATGTTCCTCAGGAAATTTGGCTTACTTTGAACAGATTACATGGCGCTATACTCTGACATGACGCCTGAAAGCCGCAATAGTGGAAACAGAGCCAGGCGCCCATTGTTAGACAACGGCTTTTTTAATCTATGTTTTGACAGCAACGAATACGACTGAAGAAGCAATGCATTGCAGACAGAATCACATAGATTCCTAGGCAACGCATACAGAAACGTTTCCGTTCACACGGCAACGAACCGGTGAAAACACAGTAACGGCTAGGAATGGGATAAACCTACTTTCGAAGGAGATGATTTCTAGACCGTCCGACTAGCGAAGATAACAGACCAACAGACTGTGAGTCAGCCAAGAAGAGTTAAGCAGAGTCCAGGAAACTGCAGACCAAGAACTCAGTGACAGTTGAAGAGAATACACTCGTAGTCCAGTAAGGAATGGATCGAGACTTGGCCAGCCATTGACTGAACTGTTGTAATTGATCGTAAAAGAGGCGTCGATAAATCCAATCACCAATACAGAACCCGTTATTTGTCACGGCACGGCGGATACGTGACAATACCACTGCATCATGACGTGACTACAGCAATGGGAAACTGTTTCTGATTGGCTGTTCACTGCCACGGATTTCATACTAAATATCCAGTGTTTGTTAGAAGTGTGTTCTCTTTCATGTCCACTGTGTGTCGGTATTTGAAATTGTTCCTTCAACCGAAAATAAAGCTCTTTATCGAGGGAATGCAGGCAGTATGATAGCAGTTAATCCCCTGCCGTTCTTTTGGAGCAGTGCACACACAATATCGCAGGATCCACAGAGCTAATCTCCCTTTCAGGTTTCATTTCAGGAGGTTGATGTTCCTGTAATGTCTATCAGCAAAGTATCTTACAAGTGAGCTTCTTCATTTTCACATGAGACTCAGCGCAGATCTCCTGCCGTTATTTGGTACTGTCCTGTGCTTGCCACAAAACTGAATTGCTTCTCCATCGAACTTCCAGTCTTCACAGATTCTCTCTCTCTGGCTCTACAGCCCTTTGGACCTTGGCCACTTTTTCAGTTTCTGTGGTCTAGTGGTCAGAGCTCCTGGCTACAGATCAAGAGGTCCCGGGTTCGATTCCCGGCGCTACCAGATTTTCTGAGAAGTGGAACGGGTCCACTCTGCTTCTTGAGGATAATTGAAGAGCTATTTCAAGGAAATAGCGGCTCCGGTCTAGAAAACCGAAATTAACTGCCGTGGGGAACCGTTGCGCTGACCACGTGACACCCTCTATCTGCATGTGTAAACTTATGTCGGACCTACACAGAGTAACGTCCAAGGTGAGAGAGTCCTCTAAAAAAACAAAACAAACTCCGTGGCCGGTAGTCCGCCAGCGAACTATAGCGACCGAGCTACCGCCGCTTGTCGGCGAAGTTAGTGCCAACTTTTGCGGATAGAGAGCACGCTGTATAATGACAATGTTGGATTTGCTGGCGCAGCCCCAGAGTTCTATGCCGTATGTCCCTATAAGCTTGATGACTGTTTTGTAGATTAGTGACTTGTTTTCGGTGGAGAGGTGGGATTTTCTTCCTATGAGCCAGTTGAGTTCTTCGGTTTTTTGGTCCGTTTTCTTTTCTTCATTATGTGTTGTCTCCAGTTTAGTTTGTTGTCAAAGGTTAATCCTAGGTATTTGACCTGTTCTTTTGGTTGTATGTTGATGTGATTTATTTGCGCTGTGGGGCAAATGCCTTTTCGGAGGGTGAAAGTTGTTTGTGTGGACTTTGATTCTTTTACCTTGACTTTCCGTTTGTTTAGCCACGCTTCTGTGAGGATTAGATGATCCTGTAGATGAGAGGAGGCTGCGGTTGGATTGCCGTGGGTAGCGAAGATAGCAGTGTCATCTGCAAAAGTAACTATTGTCGTCTTTTTTTTTTTTTTTTTGTAATCTTAATATGAAGTATTAATTTGGAGCTCAGATGTTAATCTGTTGTTACACTCGTGTATGTCGCACATAGATTTGTTATTGAAAGTCTTTGCTCTTTTAGGGTAACACAAATCCAAGAATGGAAAATACTTGTGCATATGTTGGACACGTTTAAAGTGAAGGTAGAAACCCCTGAACAAAGCCCAAACATCTGTCTGCCTCTCAGCGTTTCCAAGGATCCCATTCAGTCATAAAAGCCCTGCGTGTATTGGAAACCTTTTTTCTGCAACAGTTCATTAAATGATGTGCTTAAGAACTTCCCCCTCTTCCCCTCACCCCGAAAGGCACAAATCTGCGTATGTTAACGATGTCAGGTTTGAGGTTCTCAGGGCGGTCTCGACGTTGTGGCATTCCAAGATGTCATGACGTGCAGTAATGTGGAAGATATTCTGTTCTGAAGATAGAGACAAAATTTTCTTTCGAAACATTAGTACCTTTTTACCAAGCTGTACGACGTCTATTGCCATCTGTGTGGGTGACTTATAAGGCGGGTTTTGGATTGGATTTATTGATTACTCTTTGTACAATCACTTCTAATCACAGTGAATTACAATAAGTCACAAAGATCTTCAGACGTAACCTTCTTCCTTGACTGCCGAGGACTCTTCTGAGTTGATCTGATCTGATTCTCTTCTATACCACTTATATAGCCTCGAGGCGGACCCCTAGAAAACACGTCTTCTGTTATCTACAACGCGCGTCTACCAGTCCGTTACCTAGCAATGGATGTTCTATTATTGAGCGCTCATGTCGCGGTAATGTGTGATGTGCGATATCTGGAGTGTGTAATTCAGTGAGACTGTTATAGTTCTGTGTTAAATTTGTTGCCAGGAAACGGCTAGTGGAGACTGCGATAGACCGAGGATACTAGTCCATGTGTGCCAGCGATATGCAAAGTGTTGTCACGATTAGTGAGTGCATAAGTGATCAATAAATCGAGTCATCAATTGAAATCCCGTCTATAGACACCCTTAACACGTGAGAATATGCAATTAAAACATTTCCCCTGTATTATCTGTAAGACTTGTCTTTCAGAATCGAGGCCATATTGCATCGGATGTTAGGATGTGAGATGAATGATGAATTTGAAATGATTTGGAAGGAGAAGGTCGCGGCCTAATGGAGGTCGTATCCCAGCATTTATCTGGAGTTCCTGATGAAAAACACGATAAACAGCGATGATAACCGGTGTCTCAACCGAGATTCGAGCCAAGCACCTCCAGTATACACGCCTAGATCTCAAGCGCTATGCCAGCATTGCCGATATCTTGTATCTGTTTAAATGTCCCTCCATGTGTTTGCAGAATGGCGTGAAAGAGTCCGGTGCGATTTATCTGGCTGGGACCGTATACTCATTGTTCAAAACTGCAGAATGTAGAAACAGTACTGGAACGTATGCCTTTATGTGTGTGTGTCTCTATGTACATTTGCGCATGCGCGCTTGTGCATGTTCATGTGTGCTTATGCGCGTTTGTATTCATGTGTGCTTGTGCGCTCGCGTGTGCCTGTGTGCTTGTGCGCGCGCGCGCGTGTTTACGTATTTTGCTTTAACCCAGAGGTTATATCTCAACTTAATGAGCACATGCAGGGCTCTCTTTCCTTTAAACTTTCCAGAAAGGAGCTATTGACGAATCTGCTTCCTACAATACACATTTTGCCGCACATGGCCTTTCCTTTGACCGCCCAATTTCACAGAATACACAGGCAATGGTAGACAGTCACACGCGGCATGAGACATTTATGAGATTCCCTAATGCCTTTCAAATGCTGCTATTGCTAACAGCTAGAGGCTCCAAATTATTTTATTTCAAAAGCCTTAACGCGAAAGCGGTTGCATGTTTCACATTTTCCGTGATTATATAGGTCTCGTAGTCGTTCACATAAACTGAGAGCGCTGAGGAGAATATCGAGACATACGCGGTGGACGAACAGAGTAATGTAACCCTACCTAAGATATAAACTGTCTTCGCCCGCTCGAACACTGGGATCGTTGGTTCGAATTCCAATAGAGGCATGGATGTCTGTGTGCGTTTATTCTGTGTTTGTGTTGTTCTGTGTGTAGGTCGATGCCTTGCGACGGGCTGATCCCCGGCCAAGGATTCAGATAGATAGACACACACAGAGACAGATATTTCAGAGGGAGGAAGTTAATAAGAGACCTCACGGAGCGGGTTAGTACAGCGGTAACACTGTAGGCTTGTATTAAGCGATGTTCTGTTCTGATCTCGCCATGGACGCTGTGTCATGATTGTGGTTTCCCGTTGCTTTCTTCTGTTCCTTCAGAAAAATAGTGCAATAATAATTCGATCACTCCATGCTCAAATCCTTAAAAAAATTTCCAGTACACCATCCTAAGAAGAAGAATCTTTTTACCAACAAATTGGACTTAAATTTGAGAAAGAAACTACTGAAATGCTACATTTGGAGCATTGCTTTGTATGGGGCTGAAACTTGGACACTTAGGGCAGTAGATCAGAAACAGCTGGAAAGCTTCGAAATGTGTTGTTGGAGAAGGAGGTAGAAGATCAGTTGGACCGATTATGTGAGAAATGAAGAAGTGTTATTTAGAGTCAGTGAACAGAGGAAAATCCTGCACGAAATAAGAAAACGGAAGGCTAATTGGATTGGTCATATCTTACGCAGTAACTGCCTTCTAAAAGAAGTTATTGAAGTAAACATAGATGGGCGGGTAGAAATGACCATAAGACGAGGAAGAAGACGTAAGAAGATGCTGGATGACCTTGGGGACAGAAGAGGATATTCTCATTTAAAGGAGAAAGCTCTAGATCGCATTAAGTGGAGGAACTGTTTTGGAAGAGACTGTGGACCTGTCGTCTGACAGGTTACTGATGAATGACCCCATCCTCCAGTCATTCTACCACTGGACGCTATAATTTACGTACCGACAGCGTCTTAAACTAATCTACGAAAGAGAAACGGACGACTAAATTAAATATTGGAGATATTTTTAACTTTGCTCATAAACATATATAATTAGGATGATGAAATGAGACAGGATAAGATGGGAGTGATATGCAGCATGCATATGAGTGGTGGAAAATGCACACAAAAGTTTAGTGACATCGAGGGCGGTAACCAGGGTAGGATAAGTGCTGGACCCAGCTTTTTTGTAGTGACAAAAATATTTTAATTATGTGCGGGAACTTACCGGCGATGCGTCCATAGCGCTGGAACATTCGCTCAACGTCTGTCTTACTGCACTGGAATGTGTTGAGGTTGCCGACAAACACCCGGGAGTTTACCGCTTGGGGATCTTGCGAATTGGTCTGGTTCCCCACCTTGCTCATCTTCATAGCGCGTTCGGACGCCACTGTCCCGCCTGCCTGCAACAGAGTGTTCAGCAGGACATCACCACACCGTCTGGATACAAAGATTGTAACAAATTGTTCAGTAACACATCCCCGCACCGTCTGGATACAAGGATTGCAACCAGTTGTTCAGTAACATCACTGCACCGTCTGGATACGAGGATTGCAACCAGTTCTTCAGAAATACTACCATAGTCAGTAAGTTCGTAGACTGGCCGCAAAGCGTCGTTGCAGTGCAATACAGCGGATAGGTTGAGGCACGATATGATGCCCTGTCAGTTCATCTCTCGTCACAGCAAGAGGCAGCTGTATGCAAACAGCGTAAGAACTACGGCCTCTATTGTGAACTGCAGTTAAATGCAAGTGGCGGAAATCGAAAATGTGGCAGTTTGAACAACGGGCAAACATCAAGTTCTGCCAGAAACTAGGCAAATCTCGTAACGAAACATTTGGCGTAGGAAGAATTGGCTGTTGCTACACGACAACGCCCCTGCACATCGCTCTGTTCTTGTCCATGAGGAACTGACAAGACAACAGGTCACCGTTTTGCCACACCCTCCGTACTCACCTGATCTCGCACCTTGCGATTTCTTTCTCTTTCACCGCGTGAGAGCAAAGCTACGTGGTCGTAGATTCCAGTAGTCCGAGGAGGTGGTCATTGCCACAAGAGGCGTCGTACGGGAATTTCCTGCCAATTGTTTCAACAGTGTTTTCGGCAGCTACATCAACGTTGGCAGACTTGCATAGCGGCCAACGGCAACCATTTTGAGGGCCGATGTGGCTCTGTGTAAGTGTATGTGAATACCTTGTAATATGATGCGATAAAACCACAGTCCACGAACTTAATGGCTGTACCACGTATATCACTGGATACAAGAATTGCGACAAAGTCTTCAGTAACACATCACTGTAAAATTCGTCTACAAGGATTGCTACAGACGTTTCAACAACACATTACTAAACTGCTTGGTTACAAGAATTGCAACCAATGGTTCAGCAACACATTACTGAACGGCTTTGATGCAAGGATTGCAACATATTCTTCAGTAATACGTTACACACGATGGGTACAAGGTCTGCAAGAAGTGTTCATACATTTCTGAATGGTTTGGGTAAAAAGATTTAAAAAAACTGTTCGGAAAAAGATATAAGGATTGCAACAACTTTTTCAGCTGAATATACTACTGCACGATCTTGCTGTAATGATAGCAACAAATTGCTTAGCAACATATTCTTGTATACAGGGTTGTGTTACAGGGTTTGCAAGAACGTTTCGTACATTTCTGCACGGTCTGGATTAAAGGTTTCGTGCATTATTGAGAGGAAATTACTGTGTTCACTGTCGGGGTATAAGTATTGAACAAATTGTACACTTTTTAGTTACAGGGCTTAAAAACGTTATGCAGCACTACATCAGTACAAGGTCTGGAAACATTTGAAGGCTGTAAGCTATAGCACTAATACAAACATTTAAAAATGAAATTAGTACATTTCCATCACACACCACTAAGAAACGCCTCTAAATTCTTCATCGAAAAGTTATAATAAATAATTTATCGAGTTACACCAGTTGTAAATAAGTTAAATCGAACACTATTTGTCATTTACTTTTGTAACTGATTTCATTTGTCACTTTGCAGGCCCTCTGATGATTTCTGATGTTACCAACTGTTATTAATGGTTTCATCAGAACTGTGAGAACCGAACAAGCGATGCGTTTCATGCTAAAAGCACCGTGAATTCTCTAAGCTTCCAAATGCAGTGCTTAATAGGATAATCCTGTCAGATTCAATAGCATGTATTGTTGCGTGTACATTAAACATTCAGTAAGTTATAAAACATAATTTTAAGTCGGTTTACCTCAGATATTATTCTTGTATGTCATCTCTTAGTTGTATTTATTTGTGAAGCTCGGCGTCTTTGTTGAGATCACACAACTTTTCTACCAACCTCACAATATTAATGTGTCTTTCAAAAGTTCCACAAGTTTCGAGACAGCATTTGGGCATCATATAATGAGTCAGTCGGGTAGCTGAGTTAGTATAGTGACTGGGGCTGTTGGATAGATACCTGAAGAATCATACTTCGATTCCCAGTGGCATGGTAGTTCGTTTGTTCTCTGCTGCGTCCAGACAAACACTGGAACCCACTTAGCCTGTTGTCCACTGGCCCGCTTACTCCGGGAGTGAGAATGCCTCAGCGTGTAGCCAGCGCTTCCATCTAACCCACTCAGCCTCTTGTCCACTGGCTCGCTTACTCCGGGAGTGAGAATGCCTCAGCGTGTAGCCAGCGCTTCCATCTAACCCACTCAGCCTGTTGTCCACTGGCCCGCTTACTCCGGGAGTGAGAATGCCTCAGCGTGTAGCCAGCGCTTCCATCTAACCCACTCAGCCTGTTGTCCACGGGTCCGCTTACTCCTGGAGTGAGAATGCCTCAGCGTGTAGCCAGCGCTTCCATCTAACCCACTCAGCCTGTTGTCCACGGGTCCGCTTACTCCTGGAGTGAGAATGCCTCAGCGTGTAGCCAGCGCTTCCCTCTACAGTTTATGTTTAAGGAAGACTGGAGCTATACCTCCATGAGGAAGCCAAGTCTCATAGCAGACTTCAATGTAAATCTTATACAGTTTTTTATTTATTGAAAAATTTAAGCATGGGGCTTATACAGAAATGAAAAAGAAGAGATTGATATGTATTATAGGTTTAAAATTTATGGAACAATGTGTCACGCTTTCCTTCATTTCCTGTAGGATACAATCGGTTATTTGCTAAAAGGATTAGATGTTAGTCAGTTGCGGCCTCTTTATGACTAATTTCCCCCCCCCCTCTGTCTCTCCCACATATCTTTTTACTGCGCAGTTTGGAAGCTGTAGCTTTTTCAGGAAGGCGGACTGCATCCATTATGTGGAGGCACCCTCCCATTTCTGTTTTCAGCTGTTCTTTTATTCATAGATTATTCACAGGCCTGTCTGTGTGTGTTTTCATGAGGAACACACTCTACTTCTCTGAAGTTGCCCAGAAATTATAAGTAGATTCTGAATGGGTTCTGACGATTGTGTACAACACTCGGGATTATTGGGTTTATGGATTTTGTGCGTCATCTCTTATTCTAAAGAACACAACCTTCCGGAAACTAGATCTGTCTCCGTCCTCGGGTGAAGGGGTGGAAACACCTGCTCTGCTGGGTCTCTTATAAAGAGCTAACTTCAGTCACTGGACAGAGATTAGAAGAAGAGAGAACCCTGTATTTTCATCGTTGTGAGAAGCAAGTCCAATAAATATATATGTGTAGATTGTATGTATACAAAAATCAATGTTAGGTTAGGATTTTATTTTGTGTTATTCAGCCTCCGTTCCATATCTTCATCGGGGTACGCGGTAGCGTAGTTGGTTAAGACACTACGCTACAAACCGGAAGGTCGCGGGTTCGAGTCCCGGTTAGGTGGATTTTTTTCCCAGTTTACCTAATCCTTCCTGCCGCACTATGGGCCTGGGGTCGACCCAGCCTCTAACAGAAATGAGTACCAGGAATTTTCCTGGAGAGGGGGGTAAGGGTGGCCGGTGCGCAAGGCTGAGAACCTCACCGCCATCTGTTGAGCTAACTGTCTAGAAAATGTGGGAGCCTCGACGTCTCACAGCCTTATGGCCCTTCACGGCCTGTTACAGGGACAGCTTTACTTTTTGTTGCCTTCTCCAATGTCAGATACAACCATATAAATGTTTCCTAGCCACCGCTGGGAGAGCGTTGCGTTTCAGATAGGTTTTTTTATTGCTAGTAGGATGGGACTAAGTCCCTTGTACTGCGGCCACTTCTGGCCTATCCTACCAGCCCCAGATGATAGGTGAGGGTGATTGTGGAGCAATTGGTGGAATGAAGATTGGCAGGAGAAACCGAAGTACTTGGAGAAAACCTGCCCCAGCGCCACTTTGTCCACCACAAATCCCACTTGACTAGACCCGGGATCGAACCCGGGCGCCGCGTTGGGAAGCCAGCGACTAACCGCTTGAGCTATGGCGCGGCCTTCAGATAGGCTTACGGAAGTATGTTTCGACCTGGTACTGAAGTGTGCAGTACGTTAATGGTAGTATTGGTGCCAAGTGCAGGCGCGTGCGCACAAACAGCTTTGCCGTATGCCTGTATCTGGGACTAACAGACACCTGTAATTTAGTTTGCATCAACCGCCAGCTTCGTGCTCAGCCATTTGTCGCTCTGGTAGTTTTATACTACTCTGTAATTAAGCTACTGACAGCTGGCCAGCAACTTATAATCTGTCTGAAGGAGAGCTGCTTTGAGTATTCTAGCTCCTCCCCTCAGTTCTGAATGCGGAAATTGTATAGTCAACTTCGTGCACGAACATTTCTAATATTCGTAAACCACACCAAAAAAAAATTATCTATGCATAAAAGTGTAATTTTCTGCATTACAAACACTGTCCAGTCAATACTTCTCTCTATAAACTCACTAACCTAGACGTTTCCGGTTTCTTATCGTCTTTGGTGTCACTTATTTCGTAGTTTATTAACCACTGTCACATGTCTGGTTTATAATACAGTGAAATCTGTCTATGTTGGCCGCCTGTAGTTTCATTCAAACCTGACCAATTTAAGCATGTGTTCAACTTACAGCAGACTGTGTTACAGTTTCTCATTTGTTGGCCAATTGTAATTCCACTCAAACGTGAAGAATTTAAGCAGGTGTTCAGCTTACAGCAGACTGTGTTACAGTTTCTCCTTTGTTGGCCAATTGTAATTCCACTCAAACGTGAAGAATTTAAGCAGGTGTTCAACTTACAGCAAATAATGTTAACATTTGCGATATCTGTGACTGTACTAGCTACAAGTGCCCCAAACCGATAATTTGCGTGCTCAGTGTCTGCAAGGGATAATATGAGAGCGTGCTCTTTCTGTCGGATGTTTAACGACAATATCGATACCTTGACTAAAGTCCATCCACTCTGAAAACCAGGCTACGTCACGCCTCGGATGGGCAACCTTACGGAAGAAGAATTTCCCACCGGCGTATGCATACCGGACGCGTGTCGAAAACTTAATACAGTGACTTTCTAATGACGTAACGATCTGCATCACTAACTGCCGATGACGCAACTTCGTTCCCATGGCAGATAGAGCTTACACTTGGCGAGTGGTTAAGATGATTATGGAATGATGAATTGGAAAGTGTTTGAAAGGAAACGGTCATCACAAAACCGAGGGACTAACCCAGAGTTTTCTTGGAGGGACTGAGGAAAAACACAAAAAATATCAGTCAGAATAATGGATGTCCTATCTGAGACTCTAATTAAGGACGTGCAGAATACGACTCCAGAGCATTACCGCCTCTACATCTAGCCTCGTGCGACCAAGTTCCACGACCCCAAATAATTACATTTGTATATAGGCTCGTGAGTATATAGTTCATGTTGATAATGTACTTGTATACTGTGTACGTGGTTACCGTAGCCTGGTAAGTCTGGTAATAGCGAACCACTTAGTCATTCGCATTTTTGTCACCCGCATTGGTACGAGACTGTGGCAGGTTAACAAAGCAGACATTCCCAGATGTCCTTTCCGGGGATGTGCCAGAACGGACAGCAAGCTGACAGTGTTTGCTACGGCGTCAGCTATATCCACCATTCCGATGTAACTGAATGACATTGTTCAGCACGGAATGCCTCTGTGACAAACATTCTGTCCATCCTGTTGTCACCTGGCTCATGAATTGTGAATGGCAGCTTCATGAATATATCTAGCTGAAATTTTACTTTATAATTTTGAAGGTTAGTGCGAAAAAATTTCTGGACTTGTAGCCCAACTCTGTGGATTTCTTTCTTGTCTGTTTGTGTGCATTCGTGAATCAGTGTGGATTTAATTATTCTGTCGAAGAGTCATTGTTGAGAAGCTAATAGTCCCTTATATTGTCAAATTCCCCGCCTTATGTGATATTAGAAAATTTGTTGCTTTACTGGCAAGGAAAAAGGGTACCGGTCTTTGCTCTGAGCCAGACTTATTTATTTTACTTCCATTTTAATATTATTTTCGTTGTCATGACCAGATCTCCGGAGGTATATTTTCGCTTCAGGTGATATAACGAAAATTTTTGTATGAGTTTCTCTTCTCTGCTATTCTTTCTACATTCTTAGCCGATCCGATTCTCCTTGATTTTATTATTCTAATAATAGGCAGTAAAGTATAGAAACTATGAAGTTTTCATTATGCAGTTTGCACCAACTTCATCTCTCTCATGCCCAGATATTCCATTTTTTCATATTCTCACACCCCCACAATCTCTGTCCATCCCTTGGGGTGAGACACTAAGTTTCACACCCATGTGAAACTGCAGACGAAGTTTTTTTGGTTTTACAATTTCAGTTTGAAGACAGAAAGACAAAATATTATGGAATGAATGGTAAAGAGATTATCATCTTCCGAAATTAACACCGTGTAGTCTGGTAGAAATTCAAAATATGTGTAGGAGGAACGTACTGCCTCCATATTCAGGGTACAAAAATAAGACTAGGAAGAAATTAGCAAGAATTTGGTGGAAAGGAGACCCTGCAGATATAGACAATAATTTCCTCCGAAACGTCAGTTAACTTATGACGGACTACACGAGGTTTTAAAACGGAAGGTATTCATAGTTACCGTTGTGAGAACCTCAAACATTTTTTTAGCTTGAATTGTGAATCCTTTTTGCGAAAGAACTTTAGACTGAATACATGATTTATAAATATTGATACATTTAAAGCACATAATAGTGCCCATAAAGGTCGTAAATAATACATAATTTCAAATATTGCGTGGCTCGAATTTCTCTAAATAATGTATGAAGTTTCATTATTTAAATTGTCGCACCTGTACTGAAACGTTGGCGCCGCGCTGAGTGACACCAGGCTGCCGCACTGACAGGGGCACCATGCCCGGACTCAATAATGTATGAGGACCACTCACTAAACGTGCGTTGGCTGAGCGGGCCTGTCCATCAAGAACTGTGATGGAATGAAACGTTGCCTGGTTCGGTAGTTCATCTTGCTCCGGGCTCAGAGCGAAAGTTCTGCGTTTTCTGAACGATCCGGAATTCCGAGAGAGTTCGTTTTGCACCAGCGAAGTGTTTAGTTCGTTTCTAGCCTGCTTCCCATATTTTTCTTTTCTCACCTCATGGTGCACATCAGCGGTTCCCAAATTATATTCCGCGAGAACACGGGGGACCCAAAAATAACCGGAAACGACCTGTTGTGAGCGCATGCTTTGTAGTTACGAGTTGTGCTGCTAGGTGGTGTTAGCTGGGGGTCTCCCACGACTGTTAATATGCTGGCGTCAGCCTGAGTTAAGTGGTTTGTCTGTGGTGCTCTGTTGTGTGCGTTCCTGTTTCAACCCTTTGGCGATTAGTGAGATGGCCGACCAGAAGGAACAAAGAGTGTGCGTGAAATTTTGCTTTCTGTTAGGGAAAACTGCACTTCACTCTTCAAGTCGCGGCAAACATTCACGCGGTTTTCTCTTTGGTCATCTCCGAGCAAGCGAGGAACAAATTTTGCAGACACCCGTCTCATGTGCAAACCTTCGGTTAAAATTCGCTGGACCGTGCTCCATGAGATGTTCGTTTCCTCAGAAAGTTGGTCAATGGTCTTTTGACGATCTTCATCAATTTCACGCGCACTCTTTGTTCCTTCTGGTCGGCCATCTCACTAATCGCCAAAGGGTTGAAACAGGAACGCACACAACAGAGCACCACAGACAAACCACTTAACTCAGACTGACGCCAGCTCACTAACAGTCGCGGGAGACCCCCAGCTAACACCACCTAGCAGCACAACTCGTAACTACAGAGCATGGGCTCACAACAGGTCGTTTTCGGTTATTTTTGGGTCCCCCTTCGTACATCCACTCCCCCTTAAGTCTTCATGGCGTGCTTCTTAATTAATTTAGCACATGGACAACTTTATCTCTAGTAGTAGTAGTAGTAGTAGTAGTGGTAGTGATAGTAGTAGCAAATTCATATCTAACACGAAACAGGAATGGTTAGAGTGAATTTACTTGTGGGCCCCATAAAACCCAAACATATATAATTGAGATATTTGTGGGTCGTACATGATGAAGTAGATTCGAAAGGGCTAAACGTAACAGATCTCCGGTCGCAGCCTCTTGTGCTTTCCCCATATGTGTAACATTATCTTGAGAGGATTATTCTTTCACCCTGAAGATGGAGGTAGCAGGTTGGTACATTTCAACCGAAGTACACAGAATCACATTCACCATTGTGAATACGTCAAATCTCAATTCGTCAACTTAATCATATATATATCTGATGTACATGGAAAGTTTGAATACATATGTTTTTTATAGTGCGGGTAGGCTAGGTCAGTGTTTCTCAACCTTCTTAAGCCCAAGGACCAGCAAAATGTCTGAAAAAATTCTACGGACCACTAAGATATGTAGGCCTATTTTTTTAAACCTATGTGGTATTATCAATATTTGGGGCATACTGTGCCATTTATAACATAATTAATCTAAAAGCATGTTTTGTATGCATACGGAAACATAATTAATCAAATTGGAAGTAAACTATTGAAAGTGAATCACCATTGAACAAAGTTTTAAGCTTTATTAAACAAATAAAGAATATGATATAATTAATTTTTACTTGCTTATTTAATTTTAATTTGTTTTGGTTGGATAATTTTTAATTTAATTTAATTTAAGTGTGCTTGCGGACCACTTGTCCCATCACCACGGCCACAGGTTGAGAAACGCTGGTCTAGATGCAGTCGCTGGTTAAAAATAGTGACTATATCGCAATTTTTATTGCAAATTTCCTATTTATATTTCAGATTCCCATGATTATTTCCCTCGAGCTTATAAATATGTAAATCCTTGCACTGCGGGGTAAGTGTCATAACCCGGCTCAGCACACAGACGGACGGACCTGCACTTGTTATTGCTACTTCGTCACCATGTAATTCCTACCTATTATCGATTTAGACCGTCGGGGGGTACAATGCAGGTCAGGCGGTCACGAACTGCTTGGAAAAGTCGTAAAATTTCTGGGTTCGTATTCCGTTGTGTTCTCGGTTGTAATTCGGTCCGGAACAGCGGCCATCTTTGCCCCGTTAGTTGCAGCGAAATGCTGCTAGATCCACTGTAGTTACTGACAACGCAGTGAAGTAACCCACAATCCACCTGCCATAATCTTCACATGAATTGACATATCGCATGTCGCTCACATGAAAACAAACTCCGTGGCCTGTAGTCTGCAAGCGAACTATACCGACCGAGCGACCGCCGCTTGTCAGCGAAATTAGTGTCAACTTTAACAGATAGAGGCTGTCGCGTGGTCGGCGCAACGGATCCCCACGGCCGTTAATCTCGGTTTTCTGGACCGGAGCCGCTATTTCTTTGAAACAGCCCTTCAGTTATCATCACGAGGCTGAGTGGACCCCGTTCCAGACCCACTACTTCTCAGAAAATCTGGTAGCGCCGGGAATCGAACACGGAACATGTGGATTTGTAGCCAGGAACTCTGGGGCGGTCACTCTGCTGCCTACACAGAAATTAAGAACTATGTGATAGGCCCCAGTGAAGTTTATGTAATTGGTATAATCAGTATTGTTGGGGATCCACTTGGAAAACCTAGAAGTAGATGGAAGGATAACATTAAGATGGATGTTTGGGAGATATGATTCAAGAGTAACGTATACTGACTTCCGTTGGTATGAACCGCATTAAACTTTAAACTTTACCACTTATATTACTCCATTGTTTCAGAGAAATCAAAATTGCACATTTGTTTAATTAAAGACGATGCCATGGAGGCATTTGCTGAGGAGTGGAGTAGTAGCTCCACGCATTTTTAATCTTGGTGTTAAATAAAGGTCAGTGGTCAGCTTAACTCTCGTAGAAAGGTCGCGGTACCCAGTGCACAATGGGCTGGGTGGGTCCCAGAGTCAGTATGGGCGCTCTGGAGGACAGTTAAGACACCTGCCGAAAATCGAACTCCAGATCCCTTGCCGTCCAGTCAGTAATCTGGTTACTGTATTGACTGAGCTATCGTGACTCCCCGGTGTTTCACTGAATATTGATGAAGTCAAGTGTATCATGTTCTTAGAAAACTCATCACTAAATAAATACATGTCAGGAAGCGTTTCTTGTGGGGCTGATGACACATATACAGGATATTTTGTTAACGAATCAAAATTGAAATAAGCAGATACAAAACGTATTCTGTACTCTTCATATTATTAGATCCGTGAATTGTTGTGCACAAAATTACCGTGGTTTATGACGGCAAGCTACGCTTCTCCAAGTCAAGGAGGATGAGGTGGACAGGGCATGTAGCACGAATGGGGGAGAAGAGGAATGCAAATACGATATTGGTGGGAAAGCCAGAAGTAAAGAAACCAGTGGGAAGACCAAGACGTAGGTGGGTGGATCTTAGAGATATAGGATTGGATGGTATGGACTGGATAGATCTGGCTCAGGATAGAGACCAGTGGAGGGCTCTTGTGAACACGGTAATGAACCTTCGGATTCCATAAAATGCTGGGAAATTCTTGAGTAGCTGCAGGATTGGTGGCTCCTCAAGAAGAGCTCAGCTCCATGAGTAAGTAAGTAAGTATATATTGTATGTAAGTATGTCGTAGAAATGAACACAGCCCAACATGATGTAGCAGAACTGTGTTTTCTCATAAAGAAAGGAAATAAAAGAAAAGAAGAGTTTTGTATTCTAGGATATAACGCCATGCAGTCCGTTGTTAAGTCGGCCGAAGTTTCGGAGGAACATGTCTCCTCCATCTTCAAGGTCGAAGAATAAACGAAACAAGAAACCAGGCTGAACGCAAGTGGTAAATCGGGAAGAAACAGAAAAGCAATGTAGAACTCGTGGGAACATGTATACTTACTGAAACAGAATTATGTACCTTGCAGGCAGAAAAGAGAGCAGGAGGTGAAACAGGAAACAGAAAGAGCGCGGTGAGGAGTCCTGAACAAACACGAATGTTCTGAAAATATATCTCCGCTCCCTTCTAAGCTCAAACAGTAGGAATCAGAACGTACTCCGTATATTGTACGTAAATCACTGATAGTGAACACTAGACAAAATAGCAGCGAAGTACGTGTGGAAGATAAGCGGATTTTTCTTCTAGTCCTCCTGTTGACTTCCTGAGGACGCACCGCTTTTGTTCGCTAACCCCAGGAGGGGCCACTACGGCACGATCCATAAGGTCCGTTTCTTCATAACAAACAAACTCAAGTCGCTAAGAATAAGACGTTAATTAAGAAAAATTGAAGGCGTATATCATAATGTAAGCTCAGAGGGTGTGGTGACAGGTTACGGGCCAGAAGGCCGGGGTTCGATTGATTCCAAGGGGAAGAGATCTGTCTCTCCACAGCGTTCAGACCTGCTCTCGGGCCAACACAAAACCATATCCAGTGGATGCAGTGGGCTCTTCCCCTGGGATAAAGCGGCCGGAGATTGAAACTGGCCATTCATCTCCATATAGTGCCGTAGTCAGTAATGGTGGAGCTATAAATCCATTCCCCCATACGTCCTCTAATCGTGGTGCTTAATTACTTAAGCAGAAGAAAAATTTTAACTGACATTTAACTTTTCTTGTTTCCAGGCGGGATGGCTCTGTCTCTGCTCTTGTATAATAATACAGGGTGTCACTCGGAGGAGGTCCCGAGTTACCAATTAGAAAACACAGTAATGTGCCGGTTTAAACGAAATTTGGCAGGTATGTGAAATTATTAGATTGTAGGAAATTTTGAACTTGATGTCCCGACGCCTGGAGACAGGCGGACGCGACACGACGCCCCGTGTTCCCAAACATTGCAATCGTCATGGCAGGAGAGAGTCACGCGCTGAGGGAGGTGGTGCGAACCGGGCAAGAAGACACCGGTTACAAAGTACACACAGTGTTTCAAAGTTTTCGTTTTGTCGGTAAATTAGTGGGTGGTGGGGCCTCCTCCCAGTGAATCACCCTGTATTTCTGCTGTGTCGTGTACTTAAACATTGCCTATAAGCGGCGACATCCAGGTGGACTTTTTCAAGGCGGTACTGCTACTGAGTTGTATGCATTTATATGGAGAAATAAGCAGCGTGGCATTTGATAACATCAGAAGCGTGAACTGCAATTTACAGTAATAAAATGCATGTATTACAAATCACTAAATTCAGTTTGTGTGCTAGCGTGTCTCACGAATCAGATCAACGAAAGGTTTCTGTTTCTGACAAAGTCGTTTCTTGTGCCAGAGTACAGCACAAGAGTTGGCATTTCTTGTTGGAAATGCATCGGCTAGAACACAGACTGCGACGATATCTCGGATATTTGGATGTTGCTTGGTGCTGTTGTAATCTCGTTGGGTTCTCTGCAGGCTTCTATTATAAATGTCTGACAGCTCCAGAACATTTTAAATAAATGTCTCGTAACCTGTGGCTGTCGGTATTCAGAAGATGAGGGTAAGAAACTGAAGACGTGAAAGAAATAAGTTGCTAGCTTAATGTACGTGTTACAATAATTTTTATTAGGCTTGCATTTCTTAGAAACGAACATTTGGACGATGAGAACTAAGAAGATGAGATTGGGAGAGGGATGTATCCGTATGGGATAGCTGAGAAATGCTCGCAAAATTTTGGTTGGAAATCCTGAAAGGAAGATTCTGTTTGGAAGTAGATGTAGATTGGAGGATAATATTAATATTACAACCATTGACTTTCCAGAGCTAAACCGAGCGAATTCTTGTGGCTAGGATTGTGATGATATGTCAGAAACTCTCGACCTCAGGATTCGGGCTACTATAAGTGGGGGGGGGGAGATGAGAGAGAAGGACAAAATCCAAATTCATAATGTGCACCGCATGTTCGAAAACGGAATATATGGGACACATTATGTAATTAGACATTATCTTGTAAAATATTCGGCATGTTGAGAAATGTTTAAACAAAGTCTGCAGAACTCAATCATTACATTCTCATATAATTTTACACAGTATATAAATTATATCTAGCCGGTCGCAGTAGCCGCCCTATGTAAGACATGAACTGTGTTCGCTCGCTCGGACGCTGGGACCGTGGGGTTGGAATCCCATCCAAGACATGGATGTTTGGTGTGTGTATGCGTTTATTCTGTGTTTATGTTATCCTGTGCTTAGGTAGCGGCCATGCGACGGGCTGATCTCTCGTCCAAGGAGTCCTACCGTCTGTGAAAAACGATTACGGAAGTGAATAAGAGGCCTAGGCTCTGAATGGGCTGGAAGAACCAGTGGAAAAAATATATAAACTATATCTATAACATAGTGTGACATGTAGAGCCGTTGCTAGATAACGACTCTGCCAGCAGACACAAACGCAACAATTCTACGGCAACATAAGAATACAAAAACAACGGGAAGCTGTGTTCTCTACGTGATCCGTGCAGTAGCTACGTGGTGCAACAATAGAACTGTTGGAGATGTGTTTTCTTTGCGGTCCGTGCCGAGGCTAGATAAGGAGTCGTTTGTGCGTTGTGAGTGAGTTATGGCAGTTGAAAGCCGCTACCAAGCAGCGCTGTGAAGACCGTGACTGAGAACACTAGTCTTTGTGTTATCTTTAGATTGTAGTCACGAATTGTGTGTTAAAGTGTCCAATAAATTCGATTATCAATCCAAACCATGTCTAGAGTCACACTTTGTCACTTGACAATGGGATTGTTTTCAAACGATAACAAAAATTTTACATGGTTGTTATTATTGCTATTTGATATTGTAGTCTGACTTCTATTTCGGGTAATTAGAGTTTCATTCACTTGTTTTAGACGCGAATCCAGGCAGAAATAATTGCCGCAAAACCAAGTGACTCACATCAGTGTATGTACGAAGATTAGCTTCAAAATTCAGCACGTGTAAACATCCTAGGCCCTTTCGTGGGCACTTCAGTTCACTGCGAAGCGGATAACAGCTGGAAGATGGCTCCCACGCGAACTATGAAGCCTAGACACTTGGCAGGATCACGACCCCTCTTCTAGGGGAAATTAATGTAAGTGGTTAAGTGGTCCTGTGCCCCATGAAAATTGCTTCTACGGACCATTTCAATAGGACAGTTACCTTCTGCCATGGCGGAATGACAGAGATTATATATATCTAATGGGCTCATCTGAGTAGGTGTCTCACCTGAGGATAGAAGCAGTTACAGTTTCCGAAACGTTGCTTTCTACTAGCAATACTTTACGATGGATAGAGTCCAAGTCTAATGATTTACATTGTCTCCTGTTATTTCATTCTGTTCTCTGAGCGAGCCAATAGCAGTTGACGAGATGTCTTGCGGCCCCATCCTGTTTTCCTACATGAACCCGAGCTTTCAACAAGAAGATTGTTGCTCTACTTCATGTTAATTTCTTGCTTAGCTTATTCTTTGGCCCTGAAGATGGAAGCAATAAGTTCCTCCGAAACATCTGTTGACTTTAACCAACTACACGGCGTTATATCCCAGAAGATAGAACTTTTCTTAAATACCGCTGTGAGAACCTCAAATCCTACAGGAAGATGCTGGCTACGCTACATGTGCACTAATGTACAGTATAAGGCGTGCAAGCAGCTTAATAAATTACACATGTCCGCAATACTGGGACCAACTGACAGTCCATCCTCTGTGAAAATAATGTAACCTGCATAATATTTAAAGACCTTACCTCACAGAAAACAGTTTCTCTAAGGAAGATAAACTGATTAATACCATTTAGGAAAATAACTGTCATTTATTCTGATGTTTATACGAAACCCATAGATGCATTCTGTGGGAAAAATGCAAAAAAGAAGGTGAAGCTATCCCTATAACAGGCTGTGAAGGCCCTTAGGGTTGTGAGACGACGAGGCTCCCACATTATCTTGACAATCTTCTCACAGATGGTTGTGAGGTTGTTAGCCTTACGCGCCTGCCGCCCTTTACCCTCCAGGAAGATTCCTGGTAATCATTTCTGTTAGAGGCTGAGAGGACCCCAGGACCATAGTGCGGCTGGAAGGATTAGGTAAATTGAAAAATTCATTGTCCTCGTTGGGAATCGAAACCGCCACCTTTCAGCTTGTAGCATAGTGCCTCAACCAACTACGCTACCGGGTGCCTCCGTCGGAAAAATGTAGAGTTTTTAATTTAAAAGGTGGCATATTCCTCCTGGGACACTCTGTATATAATAACCATTCTGATTTAAAGGGTTAATGATTGCCTAAACAGTATTTAAAATTCAGTTACCCCCTCGCACTAAACGCAATGCATCTCCGCTACGAAGCCCAACCGGTTAATGCTGTATAGGAGAATGATCGCTGTTTATTGTGAGAACCATATGAAATTCGCAAATACGCTTGGCGAGTGAAGTGTAGTGTTACAGGTACTGAGCAGCGCAAAAGAAGACTGGCCACAGTAATACTCGCAACATTTCATAAACACAGCCTTGAGGTGTAATTACACGTGCGTCATATCTTTGTGGCCGTCCTCGTCGCATTTCAGCAACAAATTTTATCGCTCCGGTAGCTCTACAGAGCTAGTAACCACTTAAATCATTTTGAAGATATATTTCAGTTTTATAAACATCTGACACGAAACTAGACAGCCAGCTCCGAATTAATTTGCAAGCTTTATATTTCGCGTATAGGCTGTAAATCCGACGGCCACTGAGGAAATTTACAGTGGCCTACTATCGATTTTCGGGCTCCGCCTACGTAGAAGTACACTGCAGGGAAATTTTTGTTCAACTGCGGGAAAATTTCTGTTCGTACAAGTATACCCAGACGAGCTATATGCTGGAAGACTTGTCTCTTAGTGTCACATAGGATGTCGGTTATAGAACCCAGGAGCTTGGGACTCGATGTTTCGAGTTCCAGTGAAATCTTTGGTGTAAAATGAAAAGTTATTACCAACTGCGTTAACAGTGCAATTTTCACTGACAAAACTGGTTGAAGGGTTATCTTTTCTGAGTTGTATTTTTTGGAATTGCTTTGTTTGAGTCTTCTCTGGGACACAAAGAAACCCGATTTGGTTTATCATAATTTTCTTTAAACCTTGTAAGAAAGGGCGGAGTAGTGCTCAAGTTAGGCCATCACCGCTTCGTTCCACTTCGTGGCTCTTCCGGAGATAATACACAGTGGATCTGGCTCATTCCGTTAAGTCACATAACGGTTGTGTGTCTTGTGTACAGTGCGTCACCTTCCCTCGCTGTGTTCTCCTGCAACTAGAGCCCTCAATATATCTTGTCATACTTCTTACGCGTGACCTAGAAGTCAGGTCTAAGAACACGGCCACTACTTGCGTCGCAAGTTGCCGGAGGAGGGATTCGTAACTTGTCACTGATGATACAAATAGTATGTTGTCCCAGTAGAAGAAACATAAATTGCACAATTCAGTGGATCGCCAATGGGAACAAGTAATTTGTTTGTGGGGCGACTAATGTTCGTTGTAAACAATTCTCTTTGGGGGGCGGACAGAGTGGCACAGACGGGGCATAATTATGTCAGAGAGTACCAGAATCCTAGGATGTTCGGATGTTTACTTGCTGCTTTTGTAATTATGTTGAGTTCAGTGCAGCGTCTGCCTTAAATATCTGAGAACTGCCTGAGCTTGGATAAGAGAAAATGAATTTTTGCAGTGTATGAAGTTCACTTGAGTGACAGAACAATGTATTTTCTTTCCCCTCAGAATACACAAACGGAAAACAAATCTTTTTTCGTACAAGCTAAACAGACGCTAGTAGAAATCCTACTTAATCATTTAAAGCCCAGTGGTTACTATATGTACCACCGAATTCAACGTACTAAACACAACATTCTGAATACAATATTTTTTTTTTTGTGTTTCATATCGTTCCCATAATAATCAGGGAATGTCTCCCTAAACAGCATTAACCGATTGGGCTTTGTAGCGGAGACGTAATGTGTTCCCTGTGAGGTACGGACTGCATCTATATATTATTTGTGTGTTCCGTATGGTTCTCACAATAAACAGCGGCTGTTTCCCTAAACAGCATTAACCGGTTGGGCTTTGTAGCGGAGACGTAATGTGTTTCCTGTGAGGTACGGACTGAATCTCTATATCGTTTATGTGTTCCGTATGGTTCTCACAATAAACAGCGACTGTTTCCCTAAACAGCATTAACCGGTTGGGATTTGTAGCGGAGACGTAATATGTTTCCTGTGAGGTACGGACTGAATCTATATTATTTATGTGTTCCGTATGGTTCTCACAGTAAACAGCAGCTGTTTCCCTAAACAACATTAACCGGTTGGGCTTTGTAGCGTAGACGTAACGTGTTTCCTGTGAGGTACGGACTGCATTTTCACATATTATCTAGAAAAAATTCAGCCTTCAAAATTTTAAGATAAATGGCATCCCAAAACATTGAACATTCCAGGAACTACTGCAGTTTACTGTGGGATGTGATGTCGAGTAGTCTGGTACATATTTGCCAACATTCCCATGGCACCTGCTGTTTCAGTTTAGAAGAATAAGCGGCGAGGGGAAGACACTGATACAGAGACGGGAGCGCTAGAAGCGCACCAATGGGAGCGGCGTATACTGAGTGCATAACGTGGCATTGAAAAGGGCTGGTCTTGTGTTTAATAAGAGGCCAGAAACCAGCTTCCTTCTTCATATTGTCATTGTTGTTGTCATCACCTGAATACTGGGGTGTACTACGCCCACAGACGGGCAACTGGGCTTCAAGTTGGGGGAGTCAACTGCAGTTTAAATGTCGCTTACAATAAAACACATTCTAATATCTCTCCAATATTCGGACGGTGATAGGTGGCTCCTAAAGGAAAGGTAAAGGTATCCCTGCAACAGGCCATGAAGGCCCATAGGGTTATGAGACGTCGAGGCTCCCACATTTTCTAGACAATCGGCACGCAGATGTGAGTGAAGTTGTCATCCTTACGCGCCGGCCGTCTTTTACCACGAGGAAAATTCCTAGTAGAGGTTGAGTCGACCCCAGGGTCATAGTGCGGCTGTAAGGATTAGGTCAATTGAAACTTTCAGTGACCTCATCGGGATGCGAACCCGCGACCTTCCAGTTTGTAATTTCAGTAAGTTTTAGTCACCCTTGCTGTATTTTGCTGAGCTTCACCTCATGTGATCATGATTTAGTTCGAATGTTAAACACTTTCCCTCAGATATTCACATGTAAACTTAATAGGCGGACCCAAAACTCGTATATTTTCAGTAGGTTACTTCAGAAGACAGGCCTTCCTAGATTACATTGCTTGAATGCGCGCCTGCCATTCGTTACAAATGGAAGCTCGCAGAATTAATCTCACTGTGGATTCCTGACACCTAATTCGAAAAGTTTTCCTCTTGAAAGAAGCTCGAGAGAAAAAAGTGTGAAAGAGAGGATCCCAGATAAAGAAAGGAAGAAACTGCTCTATAAAATTGAATGTGACTATCGTAAAGAAAGGGACAAGGAGCATCTTGTGTCCCAACGAGCGCGCATTCTATTAAGGACCCTCCGAGTTGTCTAGTTCGTCTTGCATTTTAATATTTGATAGGAAATGTATGTCGTATAGGGTCCTGTGTTGGAGGCTTACATACCCCAGTCACGGACGGTATAATTCATTTCATTACATTGCAGTCCTATAATGCTGAATGGAAGTTGAAATTAACGTGAGATGACTTCCTCACGGATACGATTAATATGCAGAAACCATAGCTCCAGCCTCCTAAATACAGAGCAGTTTGACGTAAAGGAAAGCCGCATTTGCGAGTAATGTTGTAATTCTGTTAATTTCCTCGCTGACTTCCTAATTAGGCTTACGGCTGATATTTTATTTTCTTTTACCTTCACTCATTCACAAATTTCGACGCTTGAAATATGTCAAATATAGAAATTAGGTTCAGCACAATTGGAGGGCTGTGATGAGTACAAATGAACTCTTCGTCAATATCAGTAAGACACGATTACTCTCACTGGGCGGGTTAGCATAGTACTATAATTGTGACCTATTATTCGAGAGGTGTTCCGGTGTAAAAAAACCGATATTAACGGCCGTGGGGATCCCTTGCACTGACGACGTGACACCATCTATCCGCAAAAGTTGGCACTAACTTCGCCGACAAGCGGCGGTCGCTCGGTCGGTATAGTTGGCTTGCAAACTACAGGTCACGGAGTTTTTTCAAGAGGTCTGCTCTTCCTGTGTCCAGGGCACAGGATTTCATCACTGTTGTTTTCGTGGCTTTCATTAGTCCCTGAAGGCAAATGCTGGGATAGTACCTCGATGAGGACAAGAGCATTTCCTTTAAAATCCTTTCCAGTTCATTGGTCAGTCATCCTACGACTCGACACTATGCAGTCTAGCTACTGACAGCGTTTAAAGTAACGCACAGAGTCACAGTATCGGTTATATAGAAATGACAAGAGTGAAGGATAGGAAAATTTGCAAAACGAAGTGTAAATTTTGTACGACACACATTCAGTTGAGGCTGTGATGAGGAAGAAATGGAGTGGTGGTAGTAACAGCAACAGCAGTAGCTTAGCGAAGCTCCGCCAAGCAGATGGTCATATTCCGGCTTTCAGGCGTCATATCACAATACCGTGAGTCAAATTACTCTTGAAACGATGATAATCTTACTCCGTGGCGATCATAACGAATTTATTTAGGGGTGGGGCGAATAATGATAGTATGCAGACAATATAGTTTACTTCACGAAAATGCCATCAAATTTTCCTAAGTCCTCTCTTCTCGTTTAATACGCAAACATGGAGCAGTTTTATATTTTTGCATTATGAAACAAATTTTGTTTCAGATAATTCGTTGTTAATCTGTATAATATATTCTCTTTTATGTAGANGACGAGCTCTGGGCGACATTCACAAAAATATGGGCATGAGACTCCGCCAAGTCTGTAATACAATTTGCCTCATTGGGTAGCAAAGTGGAATGGGCCCTGGTACCGATTTGTATACAGTGACGTAGAGAAAACTTGTGGTCTCTCTTTAATACCAGTATAACTCTAATTTTCCTGTCGTCGCTGTTCTGACTGATCTACCCTCATCCCTCTATGGGTATTACTTACTTACTTAATCCGTTCCTCTTATACCTTGCCGTGTCAATCTTGTTTCTTTTCATTTTGATCATTTTACAGACGGTAGGACTCCTAGGACGAGTGATCAGCTCATCGCAAGGCCCCGGCCTAAACACAGGACAGCACAAACACATAATAAACACATACCAAACATCCATGCCTTGAGTGAGATTCGAACCTTGATCTCAGCCTCCGAGCGAGCGAAGACAGTTCATGCCTTAGACCGCTCGGGTTTCATGACCGGTAATTCTCTAAATGAACATATAATGTACAATATTTAAGAATGTACTTAAAAAGTAGCGTATTATTTTAAAAGCTTTAACGATGTATAGTGCGGTGGAATTCAACAGACGTTTCGGAAGAACGCAGTACCTTCATCTTTAGGGTCGAAAAGTAAGCTAAACTGAAAATTGTAAACAACGAGGTGACAAGTTCTTTCCTATTTCTTTCTTCGTGTACTCTTCATATGCAGGCAATACATTCCTCCGAAACGTCGGTAGAATTCTGTCAGAGTACACAGCGTCACCGCTGTAAGATCGTCAGATCCGTTAATATGTAATTTCCTTTGTTTTTTATTTTGCAACTTTTTCTGTGCTTGACTACGACCGTTGCGTACAGTTGAATGGTAGGATGGTGGATGAATAATTAATTAGGAGGGACTTGGAAGGAAGATATCATGGTCCAAAAGAGATGTTGTCTTACCATTTTCCTGAAGAGACTGAGGAAGAACCAAGAAAACCTCATGATTTCCGATGTCTCTGTCGAGATTCGAACGTAGCGTTTCTCGAATACGGGTCTATAGCAGTACCGCTATGCTATCCCGCTCGGCTGAGAATATATTAAACTGTTTTAGTGAGCCAGATTAAGCTTAACCCTACCGGCAAGCAATTTAAACTTGAATAAAAACAATTATGAGTATAATTTGGTATGAAGGGGAACATGAGCGTTTATGCGTTTTATTGCGGCTGGCAAAAATGTTTCTGAGATAAATGTCGCCTTCAGGTTCAGTTCTTTCGCAAGTTAAACATTATATCGGGCGTTAATATTTAGCAGGATTAAAATTTATTTACAAGAACTGAGGTGAAGCAGAAAATTACTTCCATAGGCGCTCTGTATTCATGGGCGTAACATTATACGGTCTCTTGCTGCAAAACCAACCTTGCGAGGCAAAAATTACTTATCCGGTCTCTTTCTCTCTCTCTCTCTCTCTCTCTTGAGGTTTGGGAAAGGGGGAGGAGTTGACAAAGCATGGCAAAAGATTCTTCGAGTGAAATGCGATAATATTTTCTTTTTGGACCAGCTGGAAGATCAAGCGGCGCATTGGTGAAGAGAACAGGGCGTCGTTCAACAATGCAGTATCACGCACACAAACACATGTACATGCATGTTTGTTGTATGTAAAAGCCGGGATAGCTCAGTCAGTGTAGCTACACGCTACGGGCTTGACGGCTCAGGTTCGATTCCCAGCTGGTGCAAAATATTCTTTCTGTGCTCCATAGCGTCCATACTGATTTTGGTGCTCACTCACTCTCCTATCCAGTGGTTAACGGGTGCTAAGTCCCCGTGTGTAAAGCGGCCGGGGCATGAAGCTGTCCCCACATCTCCATCTAGTGCAGAGGTCAGTAATAGTGGAGCTAAACCTCCACTCCGCAAACTTCTTAGTGATGCAGTGCTTAATTATTTAAGCACAGGGAAAAGTTTACCTTTTGCCTTATACACACACACACACGCACACACACAGGTAAGTATATAATGTTTGAGATTTAGACTTCGCTGAGACTGAAGATTACTTTTTTCTGGTTTGTAACACAGTATAATCTGGTAGATTGTTGCCAACGTTTAGCAGAAACTCGTGTCCGCATCTAAAAATGGAATTAGCAAGTTATTCGGAATCGTTGATAAAACTTTACCAGACTATACGGTGTCACACCCCAGACGACAGTAATCATCCTTTATACGTACAACTGGCCGACAGTAAACAAGCATTCTGTCACATGCGCTAAAGATGAAGGCAGGAGGTTTTCTCCGAAACGGCGACAACCGTCCGTCAAAATAAACGATAATTTTAAGTCTGGCAAGCAGATAATTTCAACTAAACTTAGTTTTCTGTTCTGATTATAATGGATAGCTACATCAAAGCGCGGAAGAGAGCTGTTCAAGACATTTGCTGATCGCAGTACCCAGAGTATGATTTCCTACCCGTCATCAAGTTGAGGTGTCCAACGAGACCTCGCTTCGCGCTCTGCCCGACGCTTTGTACCATAAACCCGCGCAAGTTACGACCTCTGCGGCGACTCGCGGATTTAATTCGGGCTGCCAACGTCAGCAGAGCGCCGGCTTTTAATTAGCAGAGTAGCAGTAAACCATACACGAGGAAGCTGTAAGCACTTTCCCTGTTGTTGCTTGGACGGGTATTATAAAACTCTGCAACAGTAAATATAATATACATCTATTTTAAATAAAATTTTGCGTGGCTGCCAGTAGCCAGACTATATACCATCTGATGGTAGGATTACCGATGGATAAGAATTGGAAAATATTTGACAAGGAAGCGGTCGTGGCCTAATATAGATAATATCCCGCAATTTTTATGGAGGGGCTAAGGAAAACCACGAAGTGTCTAAATGTTGATAGCAGTTAGAACCTCGGATCTTTAATTTCCAGAACTAAATAAGTGCCATATATTGGAATCGGTAAAATGACGCCCTGCACAGTCGGAGTTTGATTCCCGGCAGGATCAAGTGATTTCTGTCTTCTCCACAGCGTCCGGACCGGCTCTGAGCTCCACCCAGCCTCCTACTCAGTGGGTGCAGGGGGCTCTTTCCCCAGTCGGTAAAGCGGCCGGGGCATGAAACTGATCACTCACCTCCATCTAGTGCCGAGGTCAAGAATGGTAGAGCTACACCTCCATTGCCCCATATAAAGGTAAAGTTGTCCCTGTGCTTAACTAATTAAACACTTTACAGTGAAGACGTATGGGGGGTGGGGTGGATGTATAGAGCCACATTTTTGTTGACCTCAGCACTAGTTGGAGGTGAGTAGTCAACTTCACGCACCGGCCGCTTTACTCCCGGGGAAAGAGTCCCCGGTATACATTGGAAAAGACGCTGGATGTCTGTTGCCCCACGTGACTTCAGTAATTACTTAAATACATGGACTTTATTTTTTTCGCTTTATGTAAGTATGTACTATTTACAGCAGGACCCGGCTTAGCAGACCCCGTTAGGGCCTTGAAGAATAGCTACCAGACTACACGACGTCACATTCCAAAGCAGATTATTTTATTTTTTCAGGTTCTGTTTTGTTCATTTTACCCGGTTTCATCATTGAAAGCATTGGAACGCACGGAGTCACGGCTCTGTGGATGTGGAAAGAGTTTCCAGCGCCGGGCACGAGAAACTGTCGCTTCGAAATTTGTTCTGTGACGGCGCAATATCGTCTATTGGAAATACAACCGGAAGATATTTCTTTGTGTCTGGAGTACCGAGAAATAGGATCACAAAACTGTAAGCAGTAATATGTTTAAAACAGTTCATAGTGTAGATGAAATATAACTGGGTCATTCGAAATTAACACATGAAATCGTTTATCACCGAGCGGGTTGCTGCAGCGGTCATGCCTCTATCTCGTATTCCGCGCCAGACCACGTCTAATCTCGGCCCTAACAGGTTCTGTCATCGCCAGTCCCTCGAGCAAATGTCTCGGTGAATTCGAGCTCTCTTCCACATTCTTCCCCGTTCATTATTCTCCAGTCATCCCACTAGTCGAGGCTGTGAGTAAAACTGTAAAGCAAAGAAAAGGTGAAGCTATCTCTATAACAGGCCGGGAAGGCCCCCACATTTTCTAGACAATCTGCTCACAGATGGTAGTGAGCCTGTCAGCCTTACGCTCCAGACCCCCTTTACATCCAGGAAGATTCCTGACTCATTTATGTTAGAGGCTGAGTCGACCCCATGGGCCATAGTGCGGCTGGAAGGATTAGGTCAATTGAAAAATCCAGTGATATCGAGAATGGAACCCGCGGCCTTCCGGCTTGTAGCACAGTAGCTAGATTATATAACTTCTGATGGTAGAATGATTGTCGAATGACGGATAAGGATTTGAAAGGAAGATATTATGGCCTAATGGACATAATGCCTCGACATTTACCTGGACCGGCTGAGGAAAACCACAAAATCATCAGACACAAGAGTTGGTGTCCCTGTCGAGATTCGAAACAAGTGCCCCCTGAATGCAAGACTACAGTGGTACAGCCACAGAAACTTTCTAGGCCGCACTGATGTAGGCTACATGAACACGAATAACTAATACGACACTGATGCACCCTGACAGTGGCAGGTGACGTTCAAGCTCCTATAACTGTACCAAATATGTTTTTTAGGGTACAACATTGCTGAATGGTGACGTAAAATGTTATGTCTCTTTAGGAAGTTATTAGACACTTTTCTCACCATAGTTTTAACCAGTACTGAAGATCTTGTCGAACACTCGGGATTTTTCTTCCGTTAAGTTGGCCACTCAGGGTGGGACGTATAAGTGGAAGGGCGAAAGGGGAACTGTGAAACTGCGATGGATGCAAGTAATTTCCCGTACATTGACAGATAAAGAAGGACAGTGAATATTCATATCACAGCACCGACATTAACACAGTGTTTACTCCATTTTACAGAAGTTCGGACACTTGCGTGATTGATCTCATGGCGGGAAACTCGAGCAGGGCCCTTTACTGAGCTGATTTAGGTTATCTGCCGCTCGGGCTAAGGCAGTGCTTCTCAACATTTATGAGACAGCAGCCCAGTAAGTTCCTTTTTTTATACGACGAGGGCCCAGTCCCAACAAATTTACTCGTAAATACCTTTCCAGTTTTGTTAAAAGTTCATGGATTAAGCTAACGCAATATTAGTAATTAATTATAGCATAATCATAAAGAGTATTAGTACACTTATGTATACGGCGAGGCATGTTGACAAACATAAAATTACATTTAAATTAGTTATCAATCACTGGACTAATGAATTCTTTTAGCATTTTGTAGTTTCCTGAGACCAACATCATTAAATTAATTTGTGCTAATTTTCATTGACATATCCCATGCCGATCACCAAAAAACTTATGTTATTCAGCGTAAAATTGATTATTGTATTATTAAATTGATTTTAATGATGTTGGTTTGAAAAAACGGCAGTGAGAAAAATATTTATGCATTGTAACTCACCATAGAAGTCAGCTGAATAGAGGAAGAAGCAGAAGGATGTCAACTTGCCGACGAAACACTTATTATCACATAAACACGCCAAATAATTATATATGTAAAGTATGTAATTTGATAAGTAAAAATGTATGAATCTCTCAATTCTAAACACTACTTCCAACACTAATTAATATTTTGATTTTAAAGACGCAGCACTTTAACACAGCAATTATAAGTTATTGGAAAGTTAAACTTAGTTTCTTTTATCACAGCTGAGTTTGGAAAGTTTTAGTTAGGCTAGTGAGACTTTTGTTTCTGTTCTCCGTCCGTTAGCTTATTAATTCTGGGATGAATTGAAGTGAGAGCCAAACTGAGACAGTCAGAAAGTTGCAGGCAGTTCCTCTGTTTCGTTTTAAGCACAGTCATGGCAGGAAATGCAGTTTCACAAAGATTTGTGGTGGAAAAACCAAGAAGAAACCTCACTGCTATTTCATGTAAATTTGAATATTCATTTTTCATTCTTATCCAGAATTTCGAATTACTCGTAGTATTAAAAGTACTTTCCAGTCCTTTGCCCGATGATAATTCAATAAGTTGAAGGGTTTCTTCATNACAACAACAACAACAACATCTTCAAGTGGGCTACAATAATATCTGAAAATGAATTCTGTGAATAGAAATCATATGCTTCCATAATATAATCTGAGTACGACTGAAACATTTCATTGTTTCCTTCTGCAATCCTATTAAGCCAGAGTTTGAGTTTCTTTTTGAATGATTCGATCTTGTTCCACGCATTAAATATTGTTGTATCTGGACCTTGAAGTTTTAAATTCAACTCGTTCATGTAAGAAAATATGTCGCTGAGATATGCCAGCCTGGCTACCCATTTCTTATCCTGGAAATAATGGGACAGGTTACTTTTCTTATCAATTAGAAAGAGCTCGACTTCCTTTCGGAGTTCATATAACCTCTTGAGAACTTACCGCGGGACAACCAACGAACTTCCGAATGGAAAAGAAGATTCTGATAAGCAGAGCCCATTTCATTGCACAATTCTTTTAACAGTCTTGTATATAAAGCACTGTTTTTTTATATAATTAATAATCTTAACAGATTGAGACATGACTTCATTAAGATCAGGTGCCATTTTTTGGAGGCCAGGTTTTGCCTATGAATGTAGCAGTGCGTTGACACTAAGTTATTGCCCGCCATATCCTTAATTTTAGTGACCAAACCTGAATTTTACCTGCAAGACAGGCAGCGCCGTCAGTGCGAACTCCAACGCAATTTTTCCATTCGAGACCTCTCTCTTCAATAAAACCATTTAACACTTTGACAATTTCACTGCTGGTAGTGTGCGTAGGTAATTCAGAAACACTTAAAATGTCTTCCTACATGTCACTCTCTTCGTGGTCAATATATCGTACATACGTAAGTAAAATGCTGCTGTTCTGACTATCTATAGATTCGTCCAGTTGTAATGCAAACAATTTCGATTTTTTAATTTTTTTTTCAATGACTTGCTTTTCTGTATCTTCTGCCATATCAGATATCCGCCTACCAACTGTATCATTCGACAATGGCATGTCTTTCATTTTACTTGCCGCAGACTGGCCTAATGCTTCATCACAAGCAGCAATCAAAGAAGGCTTAATGAGTTCTTCCCCAATTGAATATGGTTTTTTACATTCAGCTACCTGTAGTGATATTAAATAGGATGCCGTCAGAAGTGAAGCGTCAGTAGTTGAAGCTTGGTAAATAATTTTCTTTTCTACTTTAAGTGCATCTCTTTTACGCACAAAGAATTCAGTGGGTTTGTTGCCTAGATCGGAGTGTCTTGTGTTGAGATGTCGGGTAAGTCGCGATGGCTTCATAGCTCCATTTCCCAGAACAGTAGCACAAATGACACATTGAGGTCGTGGCAATTGGTCAATGTTAGGGCATTGTATGAAATTAAATTTTAAGTAGCTGTCCATGTACTTACGAATGTATGCACACTTTTTCTTCTGTGTGCTGGTGGTTTTCCCTTCATTTTGTACATCCTGGAGATCGCTATGTAGGCTTGAGGTGGATGAATCACTACTTGTTGCGTCACAAACATCTTCAATACGATATTTCTTAACACCAAAATTAAACACAGTCCGCTGTCTCTTATTCGTATGAAAATTTAAGTCACTCAGGTTTCGAAACAAGCACTTACACACTGCAACGCGAACTTGCGAAGAAACAGTATTCAGTATTACTAGATTTGAGAACCGGATACAGACTGCCTTGATCTTCAATTTCAGTGGAAACATTTTCTTTATACTTCCTTGCTGATTGGGCACTGACATTTGCAACACAGATGTCATTTCGCTCAGTTCTGAGAGCAGAGGATATGCCGCCCATTGTTGTAATAGGCTTGCAGACAATTTTTATAACTGGTAATAAACATCGGTATTGCCTTTCCCGAAAGTTGAAAGATTTGGATGTCTGAAAATTCCCTATCATTCATGAATACTTCCGTGTTTAAAAATATGCGGCTTGGTCACTGACATTTGCTACACAGATTTAGGTGTTCTGTGTCTGAGCTTCTCGACACACATATTATTCCCCTCAGAATATTTCCACTATAAAATATATATTCATGAAAAATGCTTAGAAAATGAAAATGACAAATTCCAGAGGAGCCTCTCACGGCCCAGTATAATTGATGCCAGGGCCCACTACTAGGCCGCAGCCCGGCGGTTGAGAAGCACTGGTCTAAGGCAAGAACTGTCTTCGCTCGCTCGAACACTGGGATCGTGGGTTCCAATCCTACTTAAGACATGAATGTCTGTTGTGTGCGCTTATTCTTTGTGTTGACCTGCGTGTAGGTAGCGGCCTTGCGGCGGGCTACCGTCTGTGTATAGGATTAAGAACCTGAAAATGTGGCCACGGTCCGACAAAAGACTGTAGGGCCATAGATAGATACATAGACAGATGGATAGATAGATTTAGGTTATTTACCTGTAGGATGCACTACTCGGAGGAGGGACTGAATTAATAAGCAGTTTGGTACAGAAGATATTGGTATTGTGCTTTCCAGCGCGAATACTGAAGCAATCTTGACAGGAGGGGTCAACAACTGAAGGAAATTTCGCGAACTGAGGAGGTGGGCACCGGGTCGTGTCAGTGTTGCCAAGTTTCGATTTCATCTGTAAATTATTACGTGATTTAAAATTATTAACTCGGGGCCTTGGAAGGAATTGGAAAGGACGTGGTCGTAGCCTGTCACTACTTGTCATCCCGCTATTCGTCTCGACGTATGAGAAAACCCGATTGCAATGTCAGTCATACAAGTTGGTACCCTCTTCGAGATTTGAACTAGATACGATCTGAATACAAACCAGGCATGCCACCGCTACCCTAACGAACAGTGTCTTCCTTTTCTATGTGATAAATTGGAGAGGATCTCAACTAACCTAACGGGGATACTTTCCCTGAATATACCTGAGAGACTGAGGAAGACATGGCAGGCCCCAATCGGGATAGCCGATGTCCTGGCCGAAAAATCGAGCTTAGAAGACAAGAGTGGAACGGTACCACTACGCAGCTCCTAAGGAAGCATTGAAACATGTATCAGGCAGAACAGTTGGGTTTAGTTGCAGTTTTGTGCTTGAACAGGAAAATCGCACACAAAAACAGAGACATAACAGATGACCATCCTCGCGCTTGAAGCCCTGCTTTGTGAAGGAAAGTTAGTGCGTATGTACCGACCAAAGGAAAAGTTTCGAAACTGAAATTTGCCTATGTAACTTCATTGTTACCTACGTAAACCCTCTGATCTGTTAGCAGAAACTACGACGAGGTAGTCAAGATGGGGGCACATGATCAGAATGGAACAGTCAAGGGTGATTAAGGTACATAATTTTTGACAGTAAGCTAAATACTTGTCTCCGAGTATGGTTGGAATGATCAAGTCAAGGAGGATGAGGTGGGCAGGACATGTAGCACGAATGAGGAGACGAGGAATGCATATAGGATATTGGTGGGAAAGCTAGAAGGAAATCGACCACTGGGATGACCAATAAGTGGGTAGGTGGACAATATTAAAATGGATCTTAGAGAGACGGGATGGGATGGTATGATCTGGCTCAGGATAGGGACCGGTGGAGGGCTCTTGTGGTCATGGTAATAAACCTTCGGGTTCCATAAAATGCTGGGAAATTCTTGAGTAGCTGCACAATTGGCGACTCTTCAAGAAGGGCTCAGCTCCATGAGTGAGTAAGTAAATAAGTAAGCTAATCGGTGAGAAGGAAAGCAGGAAGTCCCAGACTCAGATGGATCTAAGACGTAGAGAATGATTTATGAGAACTGAAACTGAATAGATGGAGACAAGAGTCAAATGGAGCAGAATTTGTACCTCTCGTAAAGAGACCACATTTCTTAAGGAATCATAGAGCCACAAAGAAATTATGAGACTAAGTAAGTTGTCGCATTATCTGTTTTAGAGAAATGACTGTTGGAAAATCATTGGGAAAATTTGACAGTTCCCATCTCTAGGTACCTTCTCAAAGTAAGAGTTACATTAAAAGATGTTTTCGAAACAATACAAATGTTTCGGAGGAACACACTACTCCATCCTCAGGATAGATGAGTGTGTCATTGTATAAACAAAGAATAAATTAAATTTGACATATTTTGGTACGAAGGATCAACCATGGCGTTCCTTAACCTCCTTTGTAATAATAAATGTTGATTGGTCACAAATTGGAAGTGAGCTGCTCATCACTTTGATTGTGTTTTGTTTGTTAAAATTTAAATTATTTTAAGGAGAGTGACTTCCATGACAATTTTCTGTGCCGTTTCAACACATCAGCAGAACCTTGACCTTATCATACTTTTATCATTACTTTTATGACTCATTTCCGGCCACGTCATTGACGAAGAGGAGGGTAGGGCATTGACCCTTGGACTTCCCTCTACCGTCACACAAAGTTTCATTCACGTGCATCGGTTAGTCTGGCCGCGACCATTGTTAGAAGCGGATCGTGTTTCTGAGCTCCGTCGGAATAATGCTGAGTGCTAATGCAGAACAACGTGCTAACATCAAATTCCTCACAAAACTTGGAAAATCTGCCACTGAAACTTACAATTTGTTGACAGAAGTATATGGTGATCAGTGTCTATCTCGCACGCA
>NW_019725489.1:41648-53877 GCF_002891405.2 Cryptotermes secundus | reverse complement strand
GTGCGACTTTTTTCTCTTCCCAAAAATCAAGTCTGCGCTGAAAGGGACCAGGTTCGAGTCCGTGGATGCAGTGAAAGCAAAAGCGACGCAACTCTTGAAGAGCATAACACAAGATGACCTGCAGCACTGCTTCCAACAGTGGAAAATTCGCATGGAGCGGTGTAGGGATCGGGGAGGGGACTACATTGAAGGGGATAACATTTCGACTGTCTGATTTTTTTTTAATAAAGGGTAGAGCATGAATCCGGTTTCTTTATTGCCGAATATTGTATATTCGGGAAACTACGGTGTAGTGCTGTGGTGTATTTTGGAGGTATAATTCCACTCATTCTTATCCTCGATATGATATAAGGGTAAGTGGTCAGTTTCACGGTCAGGACTCATGTCCACGAGGGAAGGTACCCAGGTGCCAGTTGGCAAGAGGCTGAGTGGGCCACTGTGCCTATCTATGTGCTCTGGAGGAGAAAGAATCCCTGTCCGGAGTCGAACCGCGACTTCTCTGTTGTCCGTTCCATAACCTAAGCCCCTATGCCGAGTTGAAACTATGGGACGGGAAAGCTGTGTACTGTGTGTCCTGTATTATTAAAGTTACAGCTTTAGTAATTAACTCTTTTGTTATTAGAGACGGTTGTAGTTAAGTGGTTAGAGAGAACACACGTATTTCTGCCTGTCATGGGATACTGCACTTCATGCAGTGTAATTATTTCAGTAATTACATTAGTGTCAAATGGGAAACAAATTCGGTCCCTAGCAAAACGGGGGAAATGCGTCCGGGTTTGAAACACGCTCGAAACAGAGCCTGGGGGGGGGGGAGTCCCAGGTGTGTAACTTCAGCTTATAAGTCGATCAAAGAAATGACAATTCAATTCCAAAAAATATATACACGCTTGTCAGTTATAGCCTTCGGTTGCGTAACCCAGAACAGGGAATTCTTCAGAGATGGCTTCTGTTTCCTGTGGAAGCTGAGGCTCTCGTGCTTACGTCACAGTCCATGAGATGCCTGCAGTATACCACTTAGGAGCCGCAAGGAATTCAGTGCTTGCCAGCATGGTCAACTGACGTGGGATTTGAGGTCCTCACGGAGACGAATATTAAGAATGCAGTGTTCCAAGATGTGACATTGCTTCAGTAGTTGGGCATCAACACCATTATTTCGGAGGAACCGAGATGTTTCTTCTTCAGGGTATGGACTATGTTGGTGTCTTAGTAAACCCCGAAAATAAAGGTCGTAGTTTCCTTCAGAACGTTATTAACCTCATAACAAAATATACCGTGAAGACGGAAGTAGTAAGTTCCTTCGAAACTTTCGTAACCATTGACGAAGCTATACTACACAATATTTTTCCTTCCAGATCCTTCCAAATTCATAATTTATGTATCCTCTGATTTGTCGATATATCTAACTACTGATGTATTACGTGTAAAATAGCCCATGAAAATGTAGCCTCAAATCTTACTGGTTTATGTTTCAGGTATCGAGTGGCTATAGGATGCTAATGGTTTCCATGGTTACGTGTATGGTGAGTACATCAGTGCAGTCCATTCAAACGCCCTTCCAGCTTCACAAATTGCAATTCGCTGCAATGTCATAAGAGTCCATCACCGTTAAACTTCTTAAAACAAGCGACTGGACGGCTGATTTATTCTTTACTTATAACCGTTTAAAGCCTAGTGTTTAGTATACGTGCCACCTGCTTTAATTTAGCCTGCATTCTGCCCACACAGAGTGTATTTGTGTGTTCCGTATGGTTCTCACAGTAAACAGCATTAACCGGTTGGGCTTTGTAGCGGAGACGTAATGTGTTTCCTGTGAGGTACGGACTGAATTCTTATATATTATGTGTGTGTTCGTATGTTTCTCACAGTAAACAGCGAGTGTTTCCCTAAACAGTATTAACCGGTTGGGCTTTGTAGCGGAGACGTAATGTGTTTCTTATGAGGTATGGAGTGAATCTCTATATCATTTGTGTGCTCCATGTGGTTCTCACAATAAACAGCGACTGCTTCCTTAAACAGCGTTAACCGGTTGGGTTTTTTAGCGGAGACGTAATGTGTTTCCTATGGGATTGGACGAAATAATGGAAACAGTGTTAGATACTGTACATGTTTCTTTATTAATATGGAAATGGACCACAGTTTGCCTTCAATACAGCCACAGTCCTTACTGTAATGGACTCGTACAAGTTGTGAACAGTCTCTAGATGAATTTCATACCCCTCTTCTTGAAGAACATCTTCAAGTTGCTTTAGAGATGCTGCAGATGGGAATCTGTTCCCCACTCTAGTCGCCAAAACTGACCGGCGGTTTTCAATGATGTTCAGATGTGGTGATTGTGCTGGCCAGGGAAGATGTTGAAGTTCACCTTCATGCCCTTCAAACCATGACTGAACAGCTGTGTGAATGGGTGTACAATCTTCTTGGAGAACTGCATCGTTGTTCGGAAATAGCGTCTGGATCATGGGATGCACCTGATTACCCAACCTGTCCACGTACTCCCTTACAGTAATTCGGCCATGAAGGGAAATAACTGGACCAGCAGAATTCTGTACCACGATATTTCTGCCCAAACCATCACAGAACCTCCCCTGTCTTTCACTGTTGGAACCAGGCATTCCGGATTGTAGTTTTCTCTGCGTGGTCTCCAAACGTAAACTCTTCCTGATGTAGGGAACAGCGTGAAGGACGACTCATGTGACCATATCACGCGCACATTTCCATTTGTCTGATGTCGAGGTTTTATGGTCGTGACACCATTGTTTACGCACTTGAATATTATCTTCAGTAATGAGAGGTTTGCAGCGCTACTGTGGATGTTGCATTTGTGAATCGGTCAGTTTTTGTGTATGGGACTAATTTATGTTTGCCTTGAGTCGTCATCTCGGGACAGACTGGCCGTTTCTTCTCCGTCTGTTGCGCATGCGCCGGACACTCGACAACTCTGTGCCCCCGGGTTGACGTGCGCCGTCTTCTTCTCGGACTTCAGAGCCTCGTGTCTATAGCCTACACGTGCAAACACACAGAGGCTCTTGATGTGTTTTACCTGCATTTACAAATATCCTCGTTCTCAGAATCTTTTTCTTCATTCATGAAAACCCGTGTCTGTGACACACCATACTTCACGTGTATCTGCATGTCTTCCGCTTCATTCCTTTCTTGCAACCGTTTACCGATTTTAGCCATATTTAGTACTAACGTTGCCTCACTGAATGCCACTTCAAGGCCTTAAAATAAATATTAAAGTTATCCCTGGGTCTAATTATTTAATCGCCACGCTGCCAAGACGTATGGGGAATGGAGGTGTAGCTCCGCCACTACATGGAGCTGAGTGGTCAGCTCCACGCCCCGGCCGCTTTACAGCCCACGGTACCGATTGTGTAGGAATTTGGGTGGGCCCCAGAGCCGGTCTGGACCTTATAGCGAGGAGAATAATCTGTTGCAGCTACCGGAATGGAACTGTGATTCCTTGGTCATCCAACGCACAGTTTCAGTCGATAATGTTCACTTGTTACGCACTTGCAGAGCCGGGAGCGCTCAGTCGGCATAGTGGTTAGGCTACGCGCTGAACAACCGAGGAGTCGGGGTTCGATTCCAGGTGGGTGCAAGAGATTTTTCTCGTCTCCTTAACGTCCATACCGGCCCTGGGAACAACCCAGCCTCCTATGCAGTGGGTACCGGGGGCTTTTCCCCCCAAAATGAAGCAGCTGGGGTATGAATTTTACCACTCACATCCACCTAGTGCGGAGGTCGAGTATGGTGGAGGTATAACTCCACTCCACTAACGTGTTCATGGCGTGGGGATTACTTAGTTAAGCCGAGAGATAACTTCACTTTTACTTATACTGTAACAACTTATTAAGTTCGCTTTACGGCTGCGCTCTCCAAGGGTTTGTAGTCCGTAGCATATGCACTGCACTGACTGAGCTACCCAGTTATCTTTGTTGTAGTAACAGATTCTTTCTTGTGCAATGCACGTAGCTATCAGTTTATTTCCGTGTCTGGCTCATCATTACGAACCAATACATTTTCAAGAAGAGCACTGTCACCTGAAATGTAACACAGTGTTGTCTCGTAGAACATCATAGACCGTTTCGTAAGACCATACTGCCCCTCATCTTCAGGGTTGGAGCAGGTAGCCAGCAAAGGTCACACAATGTTACTCCTGGATTTACTGAATAATTCCAGCAACTTCGTACTCAGCGGTGTGCACTAACGTTGCCAGTTCTACACAGCCATCGCTGTGTGACTCCTCTGTGATGTCCTGCATCCGAGAGTGGTTTGCGGCCAACATTTTAATCACCCCATGAACTATTATGAGGTTTTGAATAGGGTTTTACATGTAAGAGAAATAGCTGTGGATCGCTAATGTTGTGGGGCGATTGCAAAGCCATCTCTTGGCTGATCAAAGAACTGCCTACATGGCGTGATTGAAACCGACCGGTTGAGTGGCACAATGTAACGTTCTGTACCCGATGTTGCTGCGTGCTAATGAACGCGACTTCCATTTCGGCAGTTATTTGTCGAGGTTCACACACATTGAGAGAACGTCATCACCAGCGCCAGGGGCCGCAGAGTAGGAAAATATCACAAATACCCACTTTATGGGGGGAAATTTACTAGACTGTGTAGGGTGTATGGTATGATTGTTGACGAGTAGTGAATTGGTACGAATTTGGAAGGAAACTGTCGTGGTTTAATCGGTTTAGTATCCCGGAATATGCCTGGACAAACTGAGGAAAACTGGAATGTCTTGAGTTGGAGATTCGAACCGAATACAAGTCTAGAGACCTAACGTGCCAACCAGTTTGTTGTCAACTTTCTAAATTTGGTTGTTCTTCACCAGAGGAGATATATTTTTAAGTCTGTATTCTATTTCCTTTGGCGCTACAGCCCCAGTTTGGGCTTTGGACTTCCTCCATGAAACTCTCCATTTCACTTAGGTTTACTAGATCTTAGACATTCGGTAGGACTCCTTGGGCTGGTGATCAGCTCGTCGCAAAGCCTCTACCTGTACACAAACAGAAAAACGCACATACACACGCCAAATGGCCATGCCCTGAGTGGGATTCGAACCCACGATCCCGACTTCCGAGCGAGCGAAGACAGTGCATGTCTTATACCGCCCGGCTACTGTGACTGGCCTTTGAAGTCTGTATCCGTTGCTTTAGTCAGCAAGCGAACTACACAGACCGAGCGACCGCCGCTTGTCGGCGAAGTTAGTGCCAACTTTAGCGGATAGAGGGTGTCACGTGGTTAGCGCAACGAATCTCCTTGAAATAGCTCCTCAATTATCCTCACGAGGCTGAGTGAACCCCCTTCCAGACCCACTACTTCTCTGAAAATCTGGTAGTACCGGGAATAGAACCAGGACCTCTGGATCTGTAAGCAGAAACTCTGACCTCTAGACCAGTGTTCCGCAACCGGTATGCCGTCACAAGGTGAAAGGTGTGACGCGAACTTTTACCTATTGTAAGAAATTAATTGTCGAATTTTATTCGTTTTATTTTATCCCAGTTACCGTGTTTCATATGCTTGTATTTTATTCTCAGCCACTGCACTGATTAAATATGATGATGCTTGTTTATTCTTTATTACATGCTGTGAGTTTTTATGTACAGTAATGTTGTATTCTAAGAAATTAAACGTAAATTATTTACTCACAGTTGTTATATCATAGTTTTCATTATTGATTTATNGTTTCAGTTCTATCACAGCTGTGCTCTGAAGTAGTTCGCAAATTTTGGTTGCTAGTTAGAGAATTACAGATGGGTCGTTTGAGATGTCCCCGACTGTATGGCCACTTGCTGACGGCAATAAAGTGGTGATGGACACAATTATAGAACATTTAGAAATTCTGCAGCAGAAATTCAATAAGTATTTTGGAGAGAGTGTACAAGATTTCGACTGGGTTCGTGATCCATTTGTTGTGAATTCAGAACATCTTCCGGTTAATATAAAAGAGAAACTCCCAGATTTAAGAGCAGACAGAACATTGAAACTAAAACTTCTCGAAGTGCCTTTGGATACGTTTTGGTTGGCAATAAGGAGTGGATACCCGGCTATCTCCGAGATGGCAGTTAATGTGTTATTGCCATTTTCAACTACATATTTGTGTGAACTGGGCTTCTCGACGTTAGCTGAAATTAAGACATCAAAGAGGGAGCGGCTCAAATCCATCGATGAAGAAATGAGACTTGCGTTGTCAACGATTCCACCACGGATCAGTCGCCTGTGTGCAGCTACGCAGACGCAAGTGTCACATTGAAGTTATGAGTAGAATTACTGTATTTACTTTAATAGCAATAGAAGTGTATTTTCTACACTCTACAGTGAATTAAAGTTAATTAATTGTTAATAAATGCACGAGTCGATTTCTGTTTAAATAACAGTGTTATAGTAATAATTTGGTCACGTTACGTATTTATATTAATTGTCTGATATCATGCGTTTTTGAGGGGAATAACATTTTGGTGTGCCATGTTGAGTCATGGATACTTCATGGTGTGCCGCAAGTAGAAAAAGTTTGCGGAACACCACAGAGGCGGTCTTGAAGTCTGTATAGTCTGAGAAAATTAAAAATGTTTAGGAATTAGTTTGTGTAGAGACAGTAGGCCATAATTAATCATCCGATAGGGGAAACTGGACTTTCAGTGTCTCTAATGCGAGAGGCCACACTATCGAACACATCCTCACTATTGGTTAAGATCCGTTTCGATGTTATTCCTCTATCTCTGCCTCTGTTCTCCAACAATATGTTTCCCTACCAAAATTCAATATCCATGCTTTCTTTCCTTGTACTGTCTACATGTTCACTAATGATCTCATTTTTGTTTTTCAAAATAACGCTTTTGCAGTAGATTTTCCTCTTAAATTTCATATAAATTTCTTGTCTCCTCATCCTATATACATGCTATACCAAACCAGAAGTCTTCGAATCTGATTTATTTATAACACAGAGTCTGTATTCACACCTTCCTGTATAAATTGTTAATAACGCCTGTAGATCCTTGTAGTCCCGCGAAACATGACAAACCTCGAAGAATCTGATACAATAAGAGGTTATCGCGGCGGTGATTACGAAGAGTATAGTGTACTGGATTGTAACACGTGTAGCGCCCTGCTTGCCGGCTGCTTGTTCCTTGTTTCTCAGTTAGATTACCCTAGGTTCCTGAAGAAGACGGCAATATGTTCCTCCGAACTACATGGCATTGCAACCCGGAACACCACACTCTTTGGTATGACAGAGATTCGAGTGTGTGCAGGTGAGGCCTGTCAGCAAGCCGAGGTAGCTAAGTTTGGCTCACTGCTTTACACGGGACGTGTTCCCAGAGCTGACTCACACAGCGCTCGCCGACAAACAAATAGACTAGTGACTCACGGTTAGGTGCTGCACTAACGGAGGCATTGCAACTATGTTTGGCGTCCCTCTGAAGTCGGTGAGACATTGGCAGGTGCATGTAGCGGCACGTCATCCTGTTTCTTGTGCCACTTTTGTTCTGTATTCATGCCCTTCTTTGTTTAGTATCTTGGGGTGGGGCGAGACTGAGTCCACTCGGTGCGTCGGCCGTTAATTGGCCTATTGTATCAGCCCCGGATGATAGATGATGAGTGTGGAGCAGTCGGTGGAATGAGAATTGGCAGGGGAAATAGAAGTACTCGGAGAAAACTTGCCCCAGTGCCACTTTGTACACCACAAATCTCACATGACCTGACGTCGTCTGGAACCGGGCCGCCGCGTTGAGAAGCTGGCCACAGACCGCCTTAGGAATGGTACGGCCAACCACACAGGTAAAGATAAAATTGTCCCTTGTCTTAAGTACTTAAGCCGCAATTCATGAAGACGTATGGAGAAGTGGAGATATAGCTCCACCATTCTTGACATCAGCGTTAAATGAAGGTGAGTGATCAGCTTCACGCCCAGACAGCTTTATCCCCAGTACCCACTGGATAGGAGGCTTGTTGGGTATCATTGCACGTCTATACGCTGTGGATTGGAGAAAAGTCTGTTGTCTCTGCCGGGAATCGAACCCCCTAGCACATCACTACACTGTTTGAGCTATTCTGGCTGCAGAAAATCTTAAAAATAGTGACGCGGTATCTGTAACTATTGATACATAAGATAATATTAAAATAGATCGTAAAGTAATGGAATGTGGTGCTGCGGCCAGGTTTTATATTATTGAGCGTAAAACGGGCTGTTGTATACACGGTGATGAATTTTTCGGATTGTACTTTTGGGTTATCCAACCGTGGAATCTTGAAGATAGTTACCAGTTTGTCTGAGAACAATGTCGGTCCGCTTTCAGGGCCCCATGAATTCATTCATTATTTATTTATAGTTTATTCAGCGACGCTGTCGCCAGTTGTGACATCACGACTTGGAATGATGGGATGAGTAATGAATGCTGCATTGTAAAGGACGTGGAAAGACAAGGAGGAATTGAGTAAAACGCGTTTGATGTCCCGGCCGAAATTCGAACCAGATACCATTACCTCTAAGTCTGGCTTCTGCGAACGCAGTGTCACTGCATAGTCTGGTAGTTAGCTACAAGTTTTTCAGAGGAATATGCTGCCTCAATCTTTAAACTACCCTGAAGATGGAGGCAGTCGAATTCTTTAGCAGCTTGTTACCACCACACTTTATAGTGATATAACCCAGAAAATCACTGCGCTGACGAGCCCATAAATCTCGTATACGATAACGAAAATTTAGGGTCTATATGAGGCAGGATAATTCTCGATTAGCTGAGCAACTACTAAGTTTTTAAGAAGGTTTTATTCCATGGAGTTAGTGTATGCATCGGGTGTGTTCTGATGGATGATTTGTTTAATTGCAAGAAGGGGGACTTCCCAGTGTTAAGCAGTTTCTGGGCACAACAGAAATTATTACCTCTGAAAATTTAAAATATGATTTGAGGCGGGGGTTCGGGAAGCAGACCTCTTACAGGGCTTGGTGATAGAGAGACTGATAAAGTTTTTACTCTGAAGGGTGCCTATTTGTCATTCTGATGAAGGTACGCTAGAGGTAAAGCGTCGGGAAGGGAAGGTAAAGCGATGGGAAGTGGATTGTTATTATGCTTCAGAGGAAGTAAGTTGAATAGGAGATTTATTGAAGTAGGGCGGAATTAATATTTTAAGCACGAAATTTATATACATAGTAGTTAAACATTTAGTTCGTACCTCGCAGGAAACATATTTTATCTCCATTACAGTAACCTCTCAGTTTACGATGTTCAAGGAAATATTAGCTGTTTATTTTCAGGACCATAAGGAATATATGTAAATACATCTGTGAACAAAATAGAGAACTTTTTAATGTTAACGAAAAGTAGTATATATAGTTAGTCGGCAGGTCACTCGGAATCTTGTGGCGTTACTGAGTTCCTGTGCTCAAAGAATCGCCAATTCTAAAACAGTACATGTAAATTTGAAGCAATTATTTTCCTTCAGTTGGTCTGCCAAATTTCTCGGCTTGGGCTAATTCGTCGGGAGGTTAGGCCGCTGACAACACCTCATTAGGATAATTAATCTGTAATAGGAATTCACCCTCTTTTTCATGGGACGTCTCCATCTTGCGTTTACGTAGCCAACCAAAAGCGCCAGCCGCATGTGTGTGTGAGTCCAGCGACTAAGATGTGACGTAAATCAACAGCAACGTCCCTAAGCTACAAATTAATCACAGATTTATCGCCGAGGTGATAACGATAAAGAAGCTTTCAGGGGAGCGTTTGCTTCTTTGCAGCCACGTCTTCCAAAATGATTCGTATCGAACAGGGTGAGGTAACTGCAGGGCTCAAGACCTGTTTTAAGAAGGTGTTCGGTTCGAATGTCGCCCAGGACACCGTGTATCATGAATAAGAGTTTCTCAGGTTTTCTTCAGTCCTTCCAGGCAAATATCGTGAGGTGATGCTTTGTATAAGACATTTTTTTTTAGAATAAATTACACTTCTAATAGGCAGCCTCACGAAAAATAAGAAGTTATTGGATGAACTTACTTTCGTCTCACTACATATTTAGCTCGACACAGACCGCACTGAAAACACCGTGTCCGACAGTTATACTGTTGAATGTATATTCATTTCCGCGATAATGTATTTACCCGAGCCGTTACCTGGCAACGATAAGGGAACACACAGACTTACAGCAGCAAGGTGATCTCATAAGCCTTTTTTTTATTTTTCTTCAAAATAAGGAAAGTATGCTAAAAAAAATCGCGCATATTCAACAGGAACTCGGCATAGTGAATTTGGTTCCCCCGGGCTATTGAAAATAGGATATAGTTCCGGTCTAAGAATGATCTGCTGATGATGCATCAGTTCCTTCCAGATAATTTCTAATCCAGTATTCACCAGTCACTCCTGTTGGGGGCTCATTCTGGTGCAGTAAGCCACAAAACGTAAAGGAACCGAATGTATGTTGTCGAATTTTCGATCCCGATCATATCACGAGACCCCCCCCCCCAGAAACGTCCTCTGTTGAGATTGTAATATGCGTTTGTGTTGCTTATTTCCATATATTTTCGGGGAAAATCAGCAACGGGTATAGTGATACAACTTTCTGAGTCTAAAATTTCGGAAATGAGTTCGTATTGAATGTAGGTAAAGAAGGGACTAGCCAGGAGAAAGAGGGCAGCTGTGCCAAGGTGTGAAGTCTAAGAACGAAGCCGTCGGATGTAGCAATTCCGGGTTCGAATTCTGGAGGTGCTCGGTTAGAAACTTGGGTCGCAAATACCCTCCGTCCTTAAGTTTTTCGTGGTTTTTCTTAGTTCCTCCAGGTAAATTCAGGAGCGGCCCTGCCATAGCTCAGGCGCTTAGTCGCTAGCTTCCCACAGCGGCGGCCCGGGTTCGAGCCAACCTGAAGTTATGTTGGATTTGTGGTAGGCAAAGTGGCACTGTTGGCAGGTTTTCTCCGAGTACTTCGGTTTCCCTTGCCAATTCTCATTCCACCGACTGCTCCACACTCATCATCTGTCACCCGGGGCTGGTACAATAGGCCAGTTAGTGGCCGATGTACCAAGCGGACTCAGTCTCCCCCCACCCCAGCAAGAGAAACTGAATTCAGGGGCAGTGCTCGTTCAAATCACTACCGCTTCCTTCCAGATACCTTATAATTCATCATTTATCTATCATACCATTCGACTATATATAGTCTAGGTTTTCGCATTATCGTAAATGAATTCACCTCAGACAGATCTGATATAGCGATGTTCTACGAGGGGACTTGAAAACTTGAAGGAAAGAAACCACTAGCGAAACCCGGGCTTAGATGGGAGGGTAATATTAAAATGAATGTTAAATGAATAGGATTTGAGGGCAAGTTTTGGATTAATCTAGCTCAGAGTGGTCTCTAATATATATGATAATGGGTTATATAAAAGATGGGGAGTTTCTTGAGTAGCTGAGCAACTACTAGCTTCTCGATTTGGACTCTGCCCCATGGAGATAGTTAAGGTGGGCTGTTGTTAACACGGTAATGAACTATCTGACACCCTAGAAGGAGGGGAATTTCCTGATTAGTTGAGCTACTACTAGCTTCTCAATTTGGACTCTGGCCCGTGGGGATAGTTAAGGTGGGCTGTTGTTAACACGGTAATGAAACTTCTGGCACCATAGAAGGAGGGGAATTTCCTGATTAGCTGAGCTACTACTAGCTTCTCAGTTTGGACTCTGGCCCGTGGGGAGATAGTTAAGGTGGGCTATTGTTAACACGGTAATGAACCTCTTGACACCATAGAAGGAAGGGAATTCCTTGAGTAGCTGAGCGACTGTTAGTTTCTGAAGGACTCATCTCCGTAAAATTTGTTGGTTGTGAACTTCACGTTTATTTAACAAGGCCAGAAGGCATAGGAGCTACACTAATTCTGTTACTTAGATATAATGTACCTTAGCTTTAAAACGGAGTTTAATTACTGCTTATATTTCCTTTATAACAGTAAATGTATAATTAATAAGTTGATGCTCATCCTGTTTTGCGAGTTTTTAGAAGTTTCTCGCTTCCCTATCTTGCAATTTAAGTATAGATTGTGAGCTCATTTCGAAGTTGCGGTAAAGTAATGATAATGTCGGTAATTTCGTAAGCGATTACAGCACAGGGTCTGCATGATGTTTAGTTGTAATAGATGATTATATACGCATTTTACTACTTTGCATGTTAATAAGATGGAAGATATCGTAAAATGTTATTAAAATTAATATACAGAACACAGGTTCACAACATTTTGTCTTGACGCCCC
>NW_019725489.1:38981-41634 GCF_002891405.2 Cryptotermes secundus | reverse complement strand
AAAACCCCAGGTTCCAAACATTTTTTCTTGCCCCCCCCCCCCCCCATTTTTTGTTTTCTCCGAAACCCTCGTACCCCGTCCCACCTTTTCTTTTATTGAAATAAAAGCAGTTAGTTAGTCCATGTTTGTATTTATCTTTGTGATCAGCCAAGGCGTAGCTATTTTCATACTGAAGGTTCAAGTAAAATGCTCAAAAGTTTCGGAATGGAATAGCGCCGACATATATAGAAATCTACTCAGTACAACACAGGCACATTTTTGGGGATGAAATAATGATAGTTTCGCAAAATGTGATTAAATGCGACTAAAGAGAATTTATTCAGCTGAAGTTGGTTTTAAAAATGTATTTTCTCACGTAGTTTGACCCCCGCCCCGACCCCACATAACTCTCACCCTCACCTCCCTGGAAACGTGCTCCCCAGGTTCAGAATTACTTGTATAAAACAGCTCTGTGGGAACATCGAATCTGTGTCTCGGAAATAGAACCTCGATTTATTGGTCGCTCAGACCATAGCATGGTCACTATACTGAATGAGTTACCCAGCTCACTATTGTCTGTGTATGAAGCTGGAAACTCTAGCCTCGAACTATGGTCGAAAATGTTGTTCTTTCCGAATATTTGTATAAGATTTCCACAAAAGTTTTTCTGCATCTACGGAGATAACGCAAAACTATTTAAACCCAGGCTTAACGGTAAGTCCACCGCCTTCTTGTCCCCTCTGAATGTCGTATTTCTCTAGAATTCTTCTCTTTCTGCCCGATTCGTGAAAGAAAATTAAAGTGAAGGAAATGCTCTCCTTCACTCATCTCCGCACATCTCTCTTCATTTGCAGGAGTGTCATAGCTTAGTTTACATGAAGATGCGTAGGGCAGTATAGCGCAAAATGGGGGGGGGGGCAGGAGTTTACACATTTCCGCGAATCTTTTCCTGCACTGGCCTCAGATGACATAACTGAGCACAACTTTACTAAAGCTACACTCTGCTTTGTAGTGTCGAGTTATTACTTACATACTTAACTCGTGGAGCTTAGCCCTTCTTGAGGAGCCGCCAATTCTGCAGCTACTCAAGAATTTCCCAGCATTTTATGGAACCCGAAGATTCATTACCGTGTTCGCAAGAGCCCTCCACTGGTCCCTGTCCTGAGCCAGATCAGTCCAATCCATACCATCCCATCCTATATCTCTAAGATCAATTTTAATATTGTCCACCCACCTACGCCTTGGTCTTCCCATTGGTCTCTTTCCTTCTGGCTTTCCTACGAATATCCTACACGCATATCTCTTCTACATGCGCGCTACATGCCCTGCCCACCTCATCCTCCTTGACATGATGATTCTAATTCTACTTGGAGAAGAGTATGAAGCTCCTCCTTATGCAGTTTTTGACGAGGTATAAGTGCTGAAATTTTAAACTGTAGTCCCGGGAGAAGAGGTCACTTGGGACACGTAGAAAATGAATCTGCTTTTCAAACATCTCTGACGTTGCATCACTTTCATATAGTGATATGGATTGTTACGTCATCGCTAGAAATTTACTAGACTTTTTTTCGTCTTATTTTGTGAACCCTACATGATATCTCTTTGGAAACACAGAAATATTTTCTCTGAGGGTGCCTACTCACAGTATGACGTGTTCTCAGAGATGTTCAGACTGTCTAACTGGAGCTCAGCCTCGTTGAGAAGTCAGCATTCGCTGACAATGACAAAAGAAAGAAAATTTCGTCTTCTGGGATCTGGCGCCGCGTAGTTCTGCAGACTGCAGACACCTACTCAAGCTTGTTCCTCTCTCTACCCCGAAGATGGAGGCGATACGTTTCTCCGAAACGTCGGTTTACACAATATCTACACGGCGCCACATCCCAGAAGACGGAATTCTTCATAGTCACCGCCGTGACAATCTCAAATCTTACAATGACCAAACATCTGCCTACCTCTATGAAACATAAATGTTCATTACCGTTTTCACAACAACCCACCACTGTATCTTATTCTGAGCTAGATGAATCGCGTACGCACCGCTACGTATTATTTATTTACTGTTGACTTCCCCTCTTTATTTTTGTCGTTTTTCAAGTTGGTTCTTTGATTCTGCTCTCAGTGCCTCGACTGCTCCATCGATAAAAAAACTGTAAATGAATGTGGATTGAAAATTGGGAAGCGAAACCGAAGTACTTGGACAAAAGGACTCCAGCCGCACTATGGCCCTGAGGTCAACTCAGCCTCTAACAGAAATGAGTACCAGGAATCTTCCTGGGGGGTAAAGGGCGGCCGGCGCGTAAGGCTGACAGCCTCACCGCCATCTGTGAGCCGATTGTCTAGAGAAAATGTGGGAGCCTCGACGTCTCACAACCCTATGGACCTCCAGGGCCTGTTACAGGGATATCTTTACCTTTTATAGCGTCGAGTGTTAGGATGATGAAGTGAATAATATGGAAGGAAGCGGTCGTGGCCAGTTCCTTCGTGGAACTTGGCTGGTAGGACTATGAGAAAGCACGAAAAAGACTCACCAAGATGTCTCTCTCTTCGGTCAGCATTTGAACACTTGACCTTCCTTGTACGAAGCACAATATTTACATTCCCTACCGAAACGGTGTAAACATATTAAAAGCTGGGGACATATAAACCCCACCGCTGAGGTTGGCAAGACTGGATA
>NW_019725489.1:28119-38889 GCF_002891405.2 Cryptotermes secundus | reverse complement strand
GGGTGAGTGTGGGGGGGGGGGGGGGGTGAGATAAAAAGCTTTAAGGAAAATGATATATTGATTTACAGGTCGATGGAGTTTACATTTATCAATCGTAACCCACTGTATCGACATTACAATCGATAGTTTTTAATCCGGGTTTCTCAGCCGGTGTACAGTTAAGGCAGAAAGCACTTCTTTTGTTGCTTATAGTTCGTCACCTCTCCGTGGCAGCGCCACTCGGAATAATGCATGCAGCAGAACAGACCAGAGACATTTGACTTTCAAATGACGACAACCCAAGACTCCCACACAAAACCAGACGATTGTTGATAGTCTCCAGCTACGATAGGAAAGAAACATTCGAAAATTTTATCCCTTTTCCACCTCTAAAACAGAATCGTAAGAGGTGATTATGGATGGAAGATCTTAGAGGCTGACAGAAAAGAGGATTTCAGAACAATTTACCACAAAACGGTGTGCACTCTAGTTGCGCCTAACAAAGTCATGAGGTTATATGGTGCTGTATTGAATATTCCGCTTACAGACCATACAATACAGACTTGTTTTCGTAACCTTAATGCGGGACTATATAAGTTAGGTCAGACGTTGCCGATCAGCATACACAGGAACACTGTTATAAGCAGGGTCAGGATTTTGATGACCTGAAAATATTTAAAAAAATGACCTACAAAATGACCGAAAAAATCCAGAAAAATGACCTAAAATATGACCCAAAAATGTAATATGCAGGGCCCGGATTTTGATGGCCTGAAAATATTCAGAAAAAGATTTATAAAATGACCGAAAAAATCCAGAAAAATGACCTAAAGGAGAAAAGAAAGAACACTTCGCTTCCATGTAATTCACATTTCAGAAAACATAAGAAGAAAAATTCCCTAAAATGGCCAAAAATGACAAGAAATACCCTTAAAAGTCCAAAAATTTACCAAAAAATTACCCCCCCCCAAAATGACCTTAAACCTAAAAATGTCAAAAAAATGACAAAAAATTACCTATAAAATTTAAATTTCTGTAACCAGAAGCTCATATCCGAGATTTATATATTTAAGAGCATGGCATAGGATACAAGGGAAAAAAGATGACATGTCATCAAAATCCGGGCCCTGGTTATAACATTAAAAAATTCTTTCGGTCGCTCCTGCCTCACCCTCTGAGATAACGAATGCTTTGAAAGAAGGAGGTGAATTCAAAATGCCAGTGAAATTGTATGTTGAAGATTTAAAGAGATTATATGACAGTTCCCACTGCTAGCAGTACTGAATCTCATGTCAGATTTCTTTAGCCTAGGTCCTTTATCCTGAGGATCCGTCCCGGGCCGAGGCTTTTTGAACATTTTCGCAACAAGCTTATTTTTTACTGTGAGTTGTTAGCCCCACGCCCAACCCCCAAGCTTGAGTACCACACCTTGTCCGCTATCCGCAACCCCTTATTCAGTATATTCGTAGCTTCAAATAATGAGAAGCTTCATAACTTGTACTCTTTTCCAAGTATAATTAGAATGATCAAGTCAAGGAGGATGAGGTCGGCAGGACGTGTAGCACGAATGGAGGAGGAGAGGAATGCATATAGGATATCGATGGGAAAGCCAGAAGGAAAGACACCACTGGGAAGACCAAGGCGTAGGTGGGTGGACAATATTAAAATGGATCTTAGAGAGACAGGATGGGATGGTATGGATTGGATCGATCTGGCTCAGGATAGGGACCAGTGGAGGGCTCTTGTGAACACGGTAATAACCTTCGGGTTCCATATAATGCTGGGAAGTTCTTGAGAAGCTGCACAATTGGCGGCTTCACGAGTAAGTATTGCCACTTCTAGCTACTCTTGATCTGCTGTTTGACGCACAATCTTGAATCATGACTTCACTGAATAAGCACGCTATGAACCTGAAATATGGGGAAAAACAATTTGATAGAGTAAACATATAAATAATAATCTAAAGTTGCCTTCGTTGGGAATGGTCGACACTAACACCGACTGAAACAGCTCATTGTTATTTCCTCTGAGGTCACTCTTGAATTATCGTTCAAAGTCCTGTCATTTCCTGCCCTAGCTACATACATAAACTCTGAAACAGTAAAGCCACTTTGGGCTAACTTAATTAAACACCATAACATGAAGAAGTATGGGGAAGTGGAGGCATAATTCCACCAATATTAGCCTCGGTATTGGATGGAGGTCAGTGGTCAGCTTCACTGCCCTTCCTCTTTACCTCTGGGTACCCACTGGATAGGACGGTGGGTGGGCTTCAGAGTTAGTCTTGACTTTAAGGAGAAGGTAGAAATATCTTGCCCCTACCGCGAATCGAACCCCGACCTCTCCATCTTCCAGTAGCATTGTCCTTATTCTGACACAAGTATCGTGGCTCACCTCAAGTTGATAGAGTGTCATGAAATAAAAGAATAAACACGAACGTTGCCATTATCGCTCTCGTCAGTTCGTTCTAGTGTGTCTGCGCGGAACAGCTGCGCAAAGGAAGCGGATTAATCTAATGCAGTTGACGAAGTGAAACGGTAATTACGAAACGCAGTGGACGCTCTCCCTCACACACGCGCGCGCCCTGTGGAATTGAAATCCGCAGAGCTGACCGAAACTGCAAACGCGGCGTTTATGCACCTACGTTAATCAGGGCGACTAAAGTAAATTGTGTACACGGAATTATGTATCGGGGATAATTCCATCCAGAACACGGCCAAATTGTTGAGCTGTTAACTGTAAAAAAAAGTGTAATTAACTTTATATGTAGCAATGTTTTAGTTTATTGTAGGTCATAGGATAACTATACGAGGGAGCGCGCGCACACACACACACACACACACCACACACACACACACACACACACACACCACACACAGACACACCACACACAGACACTATAGCGATAGAGATTACATTTCATTCTGTCTTCACATTCCTGAAGAGAACTTCTCAGAGATTTTCATTATTGTGTGTCTGAAGACTATCTTCTGGGATATGACGCAGTATGGAGTGGTAGAAATTTACCAGAAATTCGGGATAAACCACTGACTTTATCTACATAGTACAAGATTCTTCTGCCCTTCAGGATTCAATCCTGAAAATGGTGGAAGCAGGTTCATTTTCCGAACATCAGTAACGATCTACCGGACTATACGGTGTCACATCCCAGAAGGCAGTAATGGCCACAAGTTCTATGAAACTCCTAAAATCTGCAAGGGAAAAACAGTAATTTCTGAAATGCCAATCTTATGAGAAAATTCTGTCACACTCTGGTGGGACCCATGTCAGTGTTCTCACTGAGTTTCTGGGGAACCAAAAACCATAGACGGGGCAGGTGACATGTGAAATGTTTTCAAATGAATACAACGCACCCTCCCTCCATCTCATTGCATGCGTTTGGGTTGCACAATTTCGCCCTTGTGAAAGTAATTAAATATGTCCGTAAAATTTACGATACCTGCAGTGAATTCAATATTATGGATATTCGGGATACATATTAGAATTCAAAATTTGTTTAAACACAAAATTTTAAACAACCCGAAAATCAAGCCGAAGCGCTTTTAAGGAAAAAGTTATTATTTGTGAAAAGGATTCAAGTCGCATTTGCGCATGATCGGTGACGTATCAGAACGTGAGTTCCCTATTGGCCAGCCTTTACGCATGCGTCAGTGATGTAGTAGGATAATCAGATTTGGACAAAGATCTTTATGCCGTCTTTAACAAGTTAACAGATACATTTTTCCAAAATAGAATGATAAGCATGGTCGCCTTTCCGGATATTTCGTTGCAAACGCAGTGTTTTTCTTTCGTAATGTTGGCTACACGTGCTATGACGCAGGCGAAATAAGTCGTGGTTGCTATTCTAATCTTATTCATGCTGTGTCTTACCCTTACTTAAGTAGAAAAATGTATCTTATTGAAAATGTAGACAGAAATATTTCCCTAGGAACGGATTTCTATTTATAACATGAAAGTAAATGGAAGAAAAGGGTTCGGATTACGAGCACATATTCAAGAACATGTTCCTTCCGTGAGTTCGGGTTGCGCTCTACTTGAAAAAGCTGTTCTCTAGGTTATAAAACCCCGATTGTTAAGACGTAAAACCACGAGAGTGTATACATTTTACAATACTTGTTTCCTTTCGCAAGCAGTGTGCAGGGATGCTATATAGTCTTCCCTGAATCGCCATTTCAATACAACTTCATCGTTGTTCTGAAGGCTCGAACGCCAAGTATTCCCCGTGGCATACAGTTAAACACACGCCTTTCTATCCGAACGTTGTGAAAGGTGCAAGGTTTCTCTACAGTATGTACTATATGTGTAATGCGTAATTTCTTTCTGTGGACGTTGTAACGAGGTGCATGAATTTATTGCGTCCTTGCAGAGCCGATTGGCCATATAAAAAGCGATGTACTCTTTATAATGGAAAAGTTCCAGTAAAATATGCTTGAAACTTATTTGAGGTTGCTCCCTCATTATCAGCGTAGACAGCTACCAGATTGGATTTGCAACAGCAGGTCCTCCGCAAGGTTCTCTACACGTATCCTCAAGGATGTTGTAGACAGACGCCCACGGAACTTGTGACTCTAAAGAAATTCAGCATTCAACAGGTAAAAGAGAGGTAGATAATCGGCATTAAAAACAATACAAATGAATTAACTATCATATTTATTAACGTTAGGCTCTTGAAAGGCTATGATGGTTGCTTATGTCACCCTTACACACACACTTATTAACAACAGTGCATCTCTTTGTCTGTCTGTCTGTCTGTCTGTCTATCTCAATGTCTGTCTGTGTACCTGCCTACCCACCTATCCACAGACCTACCTAACTACCAGTTGAGTGATAAGATTTAGCTGGCTCTAAGGTCTGTCCTGAAATGTAATTAATGTGGTACATGTAGCACGCCAAGAGCCTTGAAATGCACAGTTCGGACTAAATCAGACCAGCGACAAAGCAGTGATATCGTGATGTTTCCTTGCCGTCTGTTAAAGTATGAATTAACCAGAAAATTAATTAATTTTGTGTGCTTCTTTTACAAAAGGAATGAAAATTGTAATTACTTTTAATGAGTCACCATGGTGTGCTTCCTTGAGGCTGAGGGTACTGTTCTCAGACGACATTTTGTCACGTGACTTGCTGCTTAATAATTTAATAGCAATTCAGCGTTTAAACAAAAGTAACGCTCTCAGTGAGACAGGCTCAGTCTGAATGTCCGTGAAAGCTGACTGCGTCATACCGACTTCAGCAGCAACCGGAATAAATTCTGGGCTGATCTGTTTTGTTTTACGGCGCTATCAAAACAAACTCTGTGGCCTGTAGTCAGCAAGCGAACTATACCGACCGAGCGACCGCCGCTTGTCGGCGAAGTTAGTGCCAACTTTAGCAGATAGAGGGTGTCGCATTCTCAGCGCAACGAATCCCCACGGCCGTTAATCTCGGTTTTCTAGACCGGAGCCGCTGTTTCCTTGAAACAGCTCCTCAATTATCCTCACGAGGCTGAGTGGACCGCGTTTCCCACCCACTACTTCTCAGAGAATCTGGCAGCGACGGCGCTATGAGTAGCCCAAAATATGATGATTACTGAATCATTAATTGAGAGAAACTAGAACAATGATTTCGTCACCTATTTCAAAATATTTTTCCGGCATCCACCTCGAAGGACTAAGCACTACTAGGAAAACCCTCAATCAGGATAATGGCCGTCCTGCCCGAGCTTCGAAGCCGGTACCTCTCAAGTAACACCCAGAAGGGTTATTTGTTAAGCCAAATAGCTCGTTGATTTGAGATGACGGTCCTCACGTTGATAGAGCATGGCGTCACATCTAAGTATACAGTAGTCCTTATTGTAACGGTAATGCCGCACACTTATGTTGGAAATGTCTGAACACCAGCCAGGGCATCATATTTCCTGAGATTTTTTTATGATCTCCCTCAGTTCCTCCAGGCAAAATATCAGTGTATTACTTGAATTAGGCCACGGCCACATCTTTATAAATCTTTTATGATTTTTCATGCATGTGTCAGCCTGCCATTCCACGCTGTTCACAGCAACATAAAATGCCGCACAAGAAAATAGACCCCCGTAATGCAGTGTAATATAAATTAGCAGGGATAGAGCCGGTTTTATTCATGTCTTTCATTTTCTAGTTGCAAAACGAAGTGTTTTTTTTTTGTTAATTCTACAGTATAGCATATTATGTAACATTTTGTGGCAACCATCTTGAATTTAACGCCCACTTGTCACGGATAATTTGTCTTCATTTTTTTCTTTTCTACACTTGATATGCCTCACGCACAGAAGCATACATAGCATAAATCGCGATAAGAGTGGGCCAGGAGCATTATAATATTAGCAGACCACAGTATGCTCTGTTCTTATCTGACGTGGCATCAGCATACATGATGAACAGAAGTGTTCAGCAGTTCATGAATATACCGGCCGCAAAGTGTACACCTCTTGCACACGTGCCGATATTGCGCGTAGGGCCTAGACGAATATTACACAGGAAATTTACTGCCATTCTGTTGAGAACCTTCTGCCTTCCAATCTGGTATCGCTCGCTCACTTATGGAGTGTAGCCCTTCTTGAGGAGCCGCCAATTGTGCAGCTAATCAAGAACTTCCCAGCATTTTGTGCAACCCGAAGGTTCATTACCCTGTTCACAAGAGCCCTCCACTGGTCTCTATCCTGAGCCAGATCTATCCAATCCATACCATCCAATAATATCTCTCTAAGATCCACTTTAATATTGTTCACCCATCTACGTCTTGGTCTTCCTAGTGGTCTCCTTCCTTCTGGCTTTCCCATCAATATAATATATGCATTCCTCTTCTCCCCCATTCGTGCTACATGCCCTGCCCATCTCACCCTCCTTGACTTCATCATTCTAATTATACTTGGAGAAGAGTACAAGCTATGAAGCTCCTCATTATGCAGTTTTCTCCAACCTCCTGTCACTTCATCTCTCTTCGGTCCAAATATTCTCCTCAACACCCTGTTCTCAAACACCCTCAGTCTATGTTCCTCTCGTAATGTCAGAGACTAAATTTCACATCCATACAGAACCGCAGGCAATCCAATCTCCTACCTAAAAATCCTAAAATTTAACATAAATACATACAAAGAAAATATTCTTAACTATGTTTAAAAATTCTTGACGAAGGCCTCATAGCTCGTTTGTTTTGAGGTTTTCATATCGGTGACTATGCAGAGTGCTGCCATCTATTCTGACAGAAGTGATTTTCGTCTCGTTGTAGTTTACAAATGAAACCTAAACTAATACAGGCGAGGTAATATCGTTAAAATTCGCTGGTAACTTGATAACAAGATTCAGTTGCAACAATTATCTAGCTGCTGCAGCCTTTGGTACGTCGTATGGCTTCTGCACAGATTTCCTTTACGCCGCGGGTTTCACTGAAGCTACCCAAGTGGCAGTAATATTACAGTGGATACATCTGACATTTGAAGAAAACTTCGTTTCTCCGCCTCTTGCAGCCTAAACTAACCCTTCTCTTTCAAGCTCGAAGAACTCGATGATTGATGTTTCGACAATGATTGATGGTACGGATGAGAATTAGAAGTTAAAGGTTCGAAGTTTGTTTCTAAAATACATTATTCTTGAATCAATCAGGGATAGAACACGCAACGTTAAGCAAAATAATGTTCCAGGTTGCTGTTTAGATTTTGTGTTCCGGGATGTGACCGGTAAGACGGAGGCAACAGGTTTCTCCGAAATGTCGGAACTCAACTACAGTAATATAGAGCGTGAAACCCACAAGTCATTAAATACGAACACTGCACTGGGTAGACACCGTATCATGTCCGTTAATCCGCATAGCGACCAGACTGATGGTTGGGCGACCAACTCTGGGTCCCATACAGCCTTATACAGAGCGGAAATTGGGTCTATTTCGTTCGGGATAGAATGGCCGGAGCGTGAAACTGTTCCACTAGTATCGAGGTTAAGAATGATGGAGCTATGCCTCCACTTCCCTATATGTCCTCATGGTGTAAAAAGGTAGATATCCCTGTAACAGACCGTAGAGGTGCATAGGTTTGTGAGAAGTTGAGGTTCCTACATTTTCTAGGCTCATAGATGGCGGTGAGGTTGTTAGCCTTACGCGCCGGCCGCCCTTTACCCACAGGAATATTCCTGGTACTCATTTCTGTTAAGAGACTGAGCACCCGTAGTACGGCTGGAAGGCTTAAGTGAATTGAAAAAAAAGCCTCGTCGGGATTCGATCCCGCGACCTTCCGACTTGTAACATAGTGTCTCAACCAACTACCCTACCGCGTGCCCCCATCTTCGTGGTGTAATGCTTAATTAATTAAGCACAGGGACAAATTCAACTTTAAGCGAAACATATATAATTATATTTGGAATTCATGAGGGGCTGCTGTTTGTTTAACACCCGGTGCAGAATCAAATAATAGAAATGGGATGAGTGCTACTACTTGTCTGCAGCAGCAAGAGTCATCAATGATTCAGCAGCTAATACAGTAACAGGGGAGCAGTTCCTCTGTGTTAGTCCGGGGGGATGAACTCACCTCGCGCGGAGACGTGACACGAGATCTCCAGGGTATGATGGATTACAGAATGATGCTGGGTTCCAGGAGCAGCCTGCTAATCTGATTTATGACTCATCATACCGATAATATAGTCGCACTCGGTAACATGCACAATCCAGACTGAAAATCACTAGTTAATTTAAATTGTGTGATCGAGATTATTCTTCGTCTTATGTCCGATACTTCGAAAGAATAAACGAGGTGGGGTCAGCAAATAGGTCACAGATGGATATAAGACGTAAAATATATATTTGAACCTGGAAAAAGAGAGAAAAACAAATTTCTCGACATATCCTCCACCAACATTGATACACTTGTTCCATCGCTTTACCAGTGTGTCGAAAAACGCAGCATGGAAATATTTTGAATGTTGTCTCAGCCACTTCATCACCTGATCGGGCATCATCTGAGGCTTTCGAGCGTCACTGAGAGAATTTCTCGATCCAGTTGTGAACCGTTTTACGCGAAAAACACTTCCACCGTAAACAAGAAACATTTATTTATGAATATCCTTTGCATTGAATCATTTTGCCCATACAAAAAGCGCACAACAGAATGTTGCTCTTCGGTAGCATACTCNTTTTTTTTAAGGGGGGGAGTGTCATATATGACCCCCACGCAATTACTGTAACTTTAAATGTATAACCATTTAGTATTAAGGATACCCTTGGCATAAACAGTCCTAAAGAGACCACACACGATATTGTTTCAAGCAAGGAAGATTGAGATACGACCAGTGGCCTCACCACTGAGTGTGTACAGGCCACATGGCTAGCTAAAATAAACACTGTAGCGCGTGGTGGTTTTTTCGGAACANCCAACATTGATACACTTGTTCCATCGCTTTACCAGTGTGTCGAAAAACGCAGCATGGAAATATTTTGAATGTTGTCTCAGCCACTTCATCACCTGATCGGGCATCATCTGAGGCTTTCGAGCGTCACTGAGAGAATTTCTCGATCCAGTTGTGAACCGTTTTACGCGAAAAACACTTCCACCGTAAACAAGAAACATTTATTTATGAATATCCTTTGCATTGAATCATTTTGCCCATACAAAAAGCGCACAACAGAATGTTGCTCTTCGGTAGCATACTCCTCGAGCACGGACACCATTTTGACTACTGAAACCAGCTTGTGAACATGCGCGTATGTTACTCAGACTAACATGAAATTTGACTGTGCTGCTACCTAGTGATACATATATAAAACGTTTTACATCCATTACAGCTGTTTTACTCCCATTTGTGATGTGTTTACTGACTGTCCCTGGTAGTCATATGGGAAGTTTTCTATGATCGTTGTTAGCCAGTTTAAGGTTAACGCAGTGAGCAAATGACATCTGTTAACATGTTGCATGAACGTGAGATTTGTAGGTCACGAACGAGCGAGCAGGCCTTCTTGAACTCGCGTCTATTCTGCGATTATTGACAATATCCTAATGTGAATATTGAAAGTACAGTATCCTATATAAAGTACACCGTTTAAGCTTTATTTATGCGTGTTATTACTGGGAGATGGCGTGAAGCTTCGTTAAGATTGGAAAAGTATATGGGAGAAATGGGGGATAGTTAATAGCACGAAAGCTGGTAGCCTATGAAGACTTCCCTTTGGATCAGTGGCGTGCCGTGCATGGAAGCAAGGGAAGCATTGCTTCCGTAGTTAAGAAACGAAAAGAAAAGAAGTCATATGTAAATAATTCAACTTGAATAATAAGGATTTGAATATTGTCATTTAGCGCTTTCCCGCTCAAGGCCACATGCCTCCTCCTTCTCCCTTCCCCTGCTTGGAGGGACGGACCAAGTTTCCTTCCGTTAATCTTCGTAATAATTCGTCTAATCCGAAGGGGCAAAGGGAAGCAAATTTCGGTTTGCTGGCTAGGCCAGCGAAGGAATGTGTTCTTTAGATGATTATGTGAAAATTAAGTGTTTATGTGTGATTTCAGTCTCGTTGGGTCTTATAGGTAACATTAAGTTTTATTAAAATATTGTAATTGCATATTTATGTGGCGTAAGATTGTATTTGTGATCGTATTTTGACGCATCAGAAAGAAGCTCTCTGCGTTTAAGGGAAGCAAATGCAGTATTGCAGTACCAGGGCAGGGGCATGATTAGACTACACGCACAGGCACAGCTAAAATGAATGCTGGCAGACAACGCCGACTGCGACTTGCAATAGAAAGCCTTTTAAAACGGAGGTTTAATAGCAGGAACTTTT